>NC_092423.1:52812311-52964614 GCF_036169615.1 Heliangelus exortis | reverse complement strand
TCTTCTCTCCTCTCTTGCCATCTAAGTTACAGCTTCTAAGAAGACTTTATAATAATGATGTGGTTTCAATCCTGAGAGCTAATGAAGGCCAGCAGCCTAGAAACTACACAGATCTGCTTCTTGTTATTGGATGGTTGTGCTTTTTATTTTGATGGGATGCTGTAACCATTCTTCTTCGTCTGGTTTGGGCAGTTCTTCTCTCATAGTGTTTCCTGCAGTGAGACATTCCAGTGTATGCTGACACCGGACTGCTTGCACTCCGCATCAGCAGAAGCTGATGACCTTGAGGTCAGATGTTTCCAAAAATGAGTTCAAGAAAAGCACAAGCTGTTCAGCCAAGGCCCTTCAAAATGGTGTGTGGACCATTGCTTTATTCATCATCACAGATGTGCTGGTGGTCATCTATTTTGAAAGAAATACGGTTACTATGGATGAACAAGACCTCTATCTTAAAGGCTGGAAGTACAGTACCAGTGATGATAACATCTGTGGTATACAGTTGTGTGCAAGCCTGGTTTATTTGTATCTGTTCTGGGGGGGAAGAAACATAGTTTGGTTTGTAGTTCAGCCAGGAGATGTATGGTACCCATGAAAACAAGGATGCTGTTGTTATGTTTTTTGTGTGCAGTGATATCTAGGAGGCTTAGCCATGGGAGGAGGAGGTATGGGCAATGGGCATGGAACAATGATGTGCTGCATGCACTTATTTTGGATGGATGAATGGACAGATGGAAAAGGTTGTTAATGAGAGAGCTTCAGGGTTGTCATTATTTAGTACGTGCCTTTTGCTGGGAAAATTGGATGCTTCAGAGAAAGTAATTGTGATTGGTATAGTAGCAACTGTAGAAATAGTAGAGTGGGAAGTTTTCAGAGGACAGTGCAGTATTGATGTGAAGCTGTGATAACGAAGGTCTACATAAAGACTAGATAAATGACTGCTGTCTCTAGCCCCACAGTACAGCCTTTTCTTGCCATGCTGTCAGCAGAGCCCAATTAGTATCAAATAACTAGCCAGGCAGATTTGAGTGGATACATCAGACTTTTTTGTTCAAAATAACTGGCTTGTAGTTGTTTTTTTGGCTGTTTCCAAGCTTGTTGTGCCGAATGTACTTGTCACCAAGATGCCATCATTGTGGCCTAGTTTTCTTATGTGGGCATAGCTTTTGGAATTCATTTGTAGCGTGTTTGAACATCAGCTCCTTGACAGAGTTGTCTTCCCCAGCACCCTTCTTGTCTTCCACCGCAGGCTTGCTCTGCTGGTGAATGCCAGTGCCATGTACAGATCTGAGTATTCTGTGTGAATAGCCAGGATTTCATCCTTGTGTCTCTCTACCCCAAGCGTGCTGTTTTCATTCAGCAGAGAGCATTTTTTTGTCTATATTTGCACAAGCTGTCCCAAGATCATGTTATCTTTCTATGTCTCTGTTATGCCTTCATTCATTATTGTATTTCTGCCAGCTGGATTTATCCTTAATATTAGCAAGATGTGACTGCTGAATCAGTTTCTACACATTTCTCTATGCAGATTTCTTGTGTGGTTTTTTTTTTTATTTTTTTTTTCCCTGCTTCATCCTCTGTGTGCAAAATGCACAAATAGCATTACTGGTAATCTGGACTTTTGTATAGTGGCTCACATGTGCAGTCAAATTCACTACTATATTTGAAACCAAGCTGAGGAGGATGGGAAGGAAATTAAATACTCCTGAGCAAGTTGTTGGAGTGGGTGGACAGTGCTGTGCTATGACTCTATGGTTTTGTAAGTGTAAAGCATGAAAACCTATATTTCATTTGTTAGCATTGCTTAAAATTGTTACCAACTTGTCTTTCTGAGCCTTCAGGAATGGGCAGAGGAAGGGCTGGTAGGGCAGTGGAAAGGAATTATTTGCTTGTATGTGAGCAATTATATTTTACTCACCAGTGACTTCCTGATAAGGAAAAATGGGCATGCAAGAAGTGGTGAATAAACGAAAAAAATGGAATAAGGAGAAAGTTAGGGAAGTAAGCTTGGAAGGGAAAAGGTAATACAGGTATTCTTCTCAAGTTACATTCAGTCTTTGTCAAGTTACTTTTGTGCTAGAAACAGAGTTCCTTAAATGCTGGTGTGTAAAAATAAATGCATTTTCACAGGTTTATGTAAAGCTGCATTTTTATCTGTTAGCCCTTACTAAGGCATTCTGTTTATGCATATGGCCAGAGAAATGAATGCCTATTTAAAATACCCATGTTCAGCCTACATGAAAAGCAGGAAAAATTTTGTAGTTGTTAGTTCTCATAGAAGCCTTGATATGTTTACTAACAGGAAGAAATGTAACTCTCTTTTAAAGAAAAACTAGATGCAAGCCATATGTACTGTGCACGGAAGGAAGCATCTAAAATCTGGTTTGAGTAAAGAACTGTTCTGTGATCTCTTTGTAGAGCTGAAGGGAGAAGTATTTTTTTTGTTAACAATTCCCTTGTCCCAATTTTGTTCTGTGGTTGATTTTCTCTCTGGATTTGTTAGCTGTTAAGAGATGGCAACAGTATTTTAAAACTTACTATCCCTCAATGGTAAATACAGTCTCCCCCAAGTTCTGAAACGACATTTTGCCAGAGCAAGTTAAAATTCAAAAGATGAGATGCACAAATGCTTGAAAATTTTTTATTTATTACTAAGGTTACCCTTTGCCTCTTTTACAAAAACCCACACTTACCTCAGTTAACAGTTCTTCCATTATTTTTGTCCCCGAGGAGGGGGATGTTTTAAAGCCATCTTAAATAAAGCTCGGCAAGTAAAGAAATGTAGAGGTTTTTTCCTGCTTTTTATTTCTAACTATGTTTCTCTGACATGGAGATTGTCCTGACTGTGTAAGAAGAGACACAGGATGTGATTTAATTATTCCACAGCTTTAATAACTCATCTGGGAACAAGGACAATTAATTGTACTCTACAGTTCATCAATCTTCACTGGATCTTGGATTTTAAAAAAAGGTGTTCTTAGCAAGATAGAGTACACGTGCCTGTCCTTCTCCATGTGATCAGGAGACCATTGGTACCAACCAAACCCCTGACTCAAATGATGTTTCCCAATTATTATTGGAGGTAACAGTGATGGAGGCAGAGGGAAACTCTTAAATTTTGCAACCTTTTTCTGTCCAGTCAAACTACCTCTGCAGCAGTGAGGGAAAGCACATTCAAATAAAAATGGGAAGGGACGGGGGAATATTCTGAGTGTTTCATTCAAGAGATTACTTTGTTAGGGCGTTAGTGATGTAAATTAAAAATTAAAACAAAGGGAGAATTTCTTGCTTTTTCTTTATGAGACTCAACCATGGCTGAGAGCTCACCTGTTTGCACTTAATGGACAGCATGACATTTTCTGCAAAGGTAACTGTATGCAAGGCAGGTAACACACACAAATACAGGCTTTCCAGTAGACCTCAGAGACTCAAATTTTGCAGCCTGAAAGATATTTTTATGGTGCCCTTGAATGGGGACCCAGTCTGAGAGGCATCACTTTGCTCAATTGTGGTTATACATCTGATAATAGTTCCTGCTGTGGAGAGTATAACCCGAACAGTCAAAACAGATAAATGCAGACAGATGGAGAAGGAGAGAAGTAACTGGATGCACAACACTCATGGAGATTTTGCTCTCTTGCATCTCCAGTCTTCTGTGGAGTCACAGATTGTCACTAGGACACATAGGGTTTTAAAATTCAGTTGCTAGAGACAGTGTAAGTCAGTAAATCATGACTTCATTTGCTTAGTGATGCTACAGTCCATACTGTTTTAGGCCTTGGCTTTCAGATGCCAATCTGAGGAGACTCTGAAAGTTTCCTAATGATTGATTCAGTGATGTAAATGGTCTTGTGAGCACTCAGTACCTTTGCATCTCCAGCACGTAGATGTCTACAGTGAAATATGTCTAAAGTGAGATAGCAGACTCAGGTAATGTTTTTAGCAATGGGGCCATTTACCAGTCTTATAAAATACTTATCATGGTTTTACTGGTTATAAAGCTGAAAGTGTTAAGTGGTCCTTAGGCTCTGGAAAAAATGTAGCTGTATTGATTTGGCTGTGTTAACTCACCTTTGTGCTTGCAGCTGATAGCCCCTCTATTACAAATGGTAGACTATATATTTTATTAAAATAAGAAATCAAGATGGGAAGGAATATTGTAGGAGTGGTATTGTTTGGTTACTGATTGAGTGTTGCTGCTGCAGTTTCAGTAGTTTGGCCTGGCTTCCTTATCTAGCCACTGAGAAGGAGATCTGGTCTGATACAGCAACTGCATTATCACTGGGATTTAACTTTTTTCCCATTAAAGATTAGATGGATCATTTGAGTGATAAATATTTACTGATATTCAAATTCCCTCTAATATTTGGTTGCTCTATGAAAATGGAGAAGGAAATTAGCTTCAGTTTGGTTCCTCATGTTATTGAAAGATGAAATCAGACCAAACAATTGTAGAAGTAAATTGAAGATGGGATGCATATAATATTATTGCTGGATGGCAAAGCATTACCTTCTAGAGAAAATTATGAAAAAACACTTTGCATTCCCTTTAGTTCTAGAAGTTGGGAAGTGGGTTCACCTTGCCTACCTTTATCTTTCTGAAAGAGAGGTATCTAACTGGCATTAATCTTCTGGGTGACCTGTAGTCAGTGATGTGTGTGTCAGAATGAGTCCTTCCACTTTGAGATAGGCTGAATCAACATCTGGAGGTGTCTTTTCTAGCTGGTGATGGAAGGAGCCCAGGCAAATAGATTACATCAGAGTTAGGTGACATGGATCCTACTGTATTGCTCTGATTGTATGAACTGACATTTCTCAGCTTTCATAGACATAATTGCAACTATTAAAAGTTGTAGGGATAATTACTTCTCAGGTTATTATCTTACGTCCTCCTGCAAAGCATGTAAGTAGACCTTGGATCTATGGTTTTTCTCTGTTGCTTTTTTATATTTTATGAAGCCGCATGCAAGTTATTAAATTCAAGGGCTATTATTTGTGTCACAGTCAGTCAACATTCTCAGTGCCTGTGCATTATAATGCAGTCTTTAATTATATGATCACATGCATACATTCCTTCCTAGCGTGGTGGCCTAAAGAGACAGGACATGTGACTGTAGTATTGATCTTTCTCCCCTTCATTCTGCTCTTAAGTCTGTCACCCCATTGGCTAATTTTTGTTGTGTTGAGAGTGAGGTAGAGGTCTCTTAGGAGTGATCTAAATTTCTGTTTTTTCATTAAAATACAGATCCAAATAGAAGACAAAGTATCTCTCTCCTACCATGGAAGGAGATGATACAGACCGATGAAATCACCTTTTAGATAATAAAATGCATGCTCAGGGGAGACTTTTTTTCATAAATGCCTCGGAAATGAGAAAATCTTCACTCACAGATGCCATGTTTTTTAATACATTAAATGCAAAAGTGCAAATAAACAGGAACTGCTGTGGTGTCAATAATTACAGCACACCTTGAACTCTGCTTGGGGCAAGTCAACGCCACCAATATATGGTGTGTTTCTTCTTTTCTTGCTATGTGACTTGCAGCTCATTTAAAAAAATGTGAGTGCTCTTGCATGCTGTGCATTGATAGCTCTTGAAAACACAAAGTGTATGAAATAGATCTGATGCTAAATACTTGGAAAACCTGGGTTCTCAGGCTCTTTAAACAGGGCATCTACAACTAGGGGTGCTAAATATGCAGTCTCTATATGTAGTTGATAATACTAGCTCTTCACCTCACAAAACTGTTGTAAAATACATTTTGTTAATATTCATGAAGTACCCAGATATTATTGTGATGAGTGCCAGAGAAAGCCCAGGAGGAAATGAATAATTCTATCTGGAGTGCAGGGCTTCAGTGAAGCACAGCACATAGAGCAGGGGAGCCATACATTCAATTCTGGAGAGAAGATTCAGGTAGTGACAAGCTGCTGCTTAAACACATGCTGTCCACTCTGTGCACAGGATGGAGCTGGGGTCCTGCAGAACAAAAATGGGATGTTAACTTTGTACGGACCTTGAAGCAGAAAGTAGTTACATGTGTGAGGCCATAGCCTTAATTTTTGCAGGTCTTTCTCCTGCAGGCTTGATGTTACGTTCAAATTGTCCTCTTTCTTGATGTATTTTTTATGTTTAAATAGTGCTGTGTGTGCATAAATGTGTAATGCTTCACAAACAGTATGTGAAAGTTTGGTTTTACACTTGTGGCAAAAATGCATGCCTACTCTTAAGTCCTTACAAGTGAAATGTTACAGTTTGGGAAGAGGGGACTATAAATTAATGACCTACTGCTGAGTAGAGAGTTGCAATGATGTGAAGGGCTTTCTTGACTGGTGCTTCTCAGATGAGTAAGAGATCCAGGGGGGATATGAGTAAGAGACCCAGGTGATTAAGTAGTGCTGGTTGATTTTTTTCTCCTCCCCTCCCTGTTCAGCCATATTGTTGACGCTCTCTTCTGTTGCCTAATTATTTAGAAACCTGCTCACGTTCCATGAAAATTTTAATTACTGACCCAGGAATGAGACAACTTGCTGTGCCACAGGTATTTAATTGATGCAAGGTGCAATTTGTTCCCAGATTTGTTTGGGCCTGCTCCTGACATTGTTTCCTGCTTCCACTAAAGTGAATGGTGGTCTTGCCTTGTTGTGGAGAAGGCCCTTTTGCCAGTAGATCCAGCTTCTCATGTACAAGTGAGACATTCCTACAACCATGCTCCTACTCTATGACTATGATCACTCCTGGACCAGACTTTTAATTAGTAACCTTCATTAAGGCTTCATTTATAGATTTCCCAGTTTACAGTTTGTGATAGATTTTGTGGTCTGTCTGGTAAAACAGACTCTACAGTCAGTTTCCACCTTCATAGTTTTGTGAGTGGTGGGCAAGCCCATTTGGTATATGAAAGCATTCCTGTGTTTTCTCTTCCATAGTGGTTGAGGGGGACTGTGAAAGAAAAACTCCCTGGTCCTCAGAAGAATAATTTCTTGCTTGCAAGCACTATGGCCATCTTAATTGTATAGATACTTATGTAGTTCACAGAACCACATGCAAATCTGTTGCATTCTGGTGCTGTAAGTTGTAAGATTTATCCTGGAAACTTGGTCAAGAGTCACATCTCTAATCAGCATCCCTGTTCAAAACACAAAGCTGCATGGAGTAGGAATGAACCTTCCGGGGAATTTCCTCCAGGGCATGGTTTTATTTCTTGGTTCTCTGGTGTCTAAAAAGCACTTGTTTCCTTTGGAAATGAGGCAGAAGAAGGATGTAGCATGGGAGGAGAGCAGTCCCTCTGAATACAGCTATGTACTACAGTGTTTTACTGCTGCATAACAGTGTACATACAAAAAATTCTGGAAAGCCAGACTTAATTTCCTCTCTCTCTTTTTTTTTGGTTTTTTTTTTTGGTTTTTTTTTTTTGGTGTTTTTTTTTTTTTGGTTTTTTTTCTTTTCCCTGTTTACCCTGAGGTTTATCCTGATAACTTCAGGTGCATAAACTACACTAGTTGAAGCTGTAATGCATTGCCTTGGCTGCAGATGTATGGCATTTTATGAGATAACATGTTCTGAGAGTCTTATGTAGACTTCAGTATGAACTAAGCTGGTGGAAAGGAAACAAAAGAAAAGGAAAGGAAAAATGGAAGTGTTGTCCAGCCATCTACACACATGTTTTGTACTGCCTTTTCTACAGGAGTCCTGTTAGCTTGAGTGTGTTAGCTAGTCTTTTGTGGGGTCATACTTTTAAATTCAGCATCAGACAAATCTGAATCCAAATGATGGAAGATGGCACTGGAAATGTCTTGTAGAGCAAGGTAGAGTGTGTGTAAATGCTGATAAAACCCAGGGTTTCATGGGAAATAGTGAAGGTTAGGAGAAAATAAATATTCTTTTTTAAGAGAGAATTGTAGCCCTATTGGGATATGCAGATTCAGACATAAGAAGGGGTATATGGGATCTATTATACAAGTATATTATTGACATCTGTGTACATAATTTCTTTATGCTCTTGCATATTTTCCACTTAATTTGAGGCTTCAACAAGTTCCCTCTCAGAGAATGTCTTTGAGACCTTGATTTCCCTTAAATTCCTAGGAAAATGGCAAGTTTCACCTTCTTTTGAATTGCCTCAGGCTCACTTAAAAGGGTTTTTTAGTTGTGCTGTTGTGTTGTGGTGGGACAAGGGTGAAAAAAGGCCAAACAGCTCAAAATAAAGTCTCTGAAATTGTATACAATATTTTTTATGTAAACCAAGGGGCAGCAATGCAATGCAGGATATGATTTTTCCCTGTGTGAGAGACTAAATTGCTCTGGATGGAGCTTAGCTGATCTTAGCTGCTTGCTAGGCAGCTAGTTGTGAGAAGATTCAGCAATGGTGTGCTTTGAAATTTGGTGAGCAAATGCAGGCCATGGTGGAGAACTCATTTCAGATGTTTCTGAAATTGCATAGACACCCCTGATTTGTGCCAGTTAGATTGCTGGTGCAAGGCTTTGGTTAATATCAAAAGTAGTGCATGTACTTTGATGTTAACACTCTTTAATGTCCAAGTTTACATCTTTGTTTCCGTGATTTTTGAAGATAAGACCCAAAAGAGAGGGAACTATGTAAGTTCAGCATAGCTGACAGTGGTAACCTTACTGCTCTGTAAAGGATTTTTTCCTAGTCTTTAGAAAGAAATGGCAACAAGCAAGCCCAACATGTAATTCTACTGCAAGAAGGCTGTGAACTACTAGTCTTTTTGCCCTGAAAAGAACACCATTTTCTAAAGGGAATTTCTTTACAGCCAGCTGGTTTTGATGTTACAATTTTGGTATGTCTAAAAAAGACTAATTGAATTTTATAGGACAAATGTGTTAAATCTCATGTCCTTTGCAAGGGGGATATATAAATACAACAAGTGGTTGTGGTATGGTTGACAACATAGTTACGGATAACTGTAGAAGTACCTTGAGGTATTTAGGCTACAGGCTATTTTCTGTTACTTTTCACCTTTACAAGACTTGTGGTAAAACTGGTCCAAACAGTGAGGTTAACCTAGAAGCATTATTCTCAATGTGAAAGATTTGGCAGTATGATGTGAAAGAGATATGTATTATAGTTCCAAAGAGCTGTGGCTTCTTTATAAAGGCAAAAAGTGAATTCTGGTTGGTGCTGGCAAGATGGATCTTCTGTCTGCACTGTGGAAGAAAGAACATGGCCGCTTCGGAAAACAGCTTCTTGAAATAGTTAGCAGTCTGTGGAGGACATTTGTAAATAAAGTCCACTGCTATTACTCAGTTTTTCATGAAGCTTATCAAAAGCCATCATTCAGAACTTAAGATAGTTTAGATATGAAGAGGGGGAAGCAGTGTGTTTTGGGTGAGATTTCTCTGCTAATGATGTAATAGGCAGGAGGGTTGGGTGGGATAGGCATTATAAATTCAGTATTCATAGGTTAATTTGTTTGGATTTTTCTGATTTTAGTCTTTTTTCCTTCCCCCTGCAGAGGGGTGCGCTAAATAAATATTAGTCAGTAGTTATGTATCTGTGGACAAGTTTTGCAAGTTGTGGACAAGCCTTTTACATAACAGAAATGAGAGGCACACTGTTTTGCAGAATTGGAACATTTAATATACAGGGTGAACTGTAGGGCAGCTGTGTGCTTACTGATTAATATATTCTGCCTTAGAATCTAACTGGGTTCTGTACATAAATCGAATCTGAATTTTACTGTTGCAAGAATTTGGAGGTTCAGTCCCTCATGACAGTTGCATGTGAAATGCTTGCAGAGGTTGCATTTTCCATTAAAATATGTTATGTTTCTTTTTCTTTGTTTTTTTCAAAAGGAAGCATATTTTCTGACATTATTTTGTTTCTTTTTGACTCACTTTTGTTCAATCCAATAGTGCTACACCTTTTTATCACACAAAACCTATTAACAGAATTGGAGGAAAATGATTTTTAGTTTTGATTCTGCCAGGAAAAAGTGTGTGATGCGATTGAAATGGTTTGAATTCTTAGTGCTACATTTAAGAAGCAGTCCTACACTGTTTTTAAAAAAAGGTTTCTATCAGTAAAAAAAGGTAATTCTTTCTTTTTGTTGGAATACTTTCTGTACTGGAAAGGAGCTGTCTTTTTTGGCTACAGTTTTGCATTTTTTCTCAGCACACAGAAGTGATTATAGTCCTAGGCAGTGTGCAGTGATTTATTTATTTTTTAAAATTTTGCTTGTTTGTATATAACCAAGTGAACTTTTCAGGTGGGTCTCTTTTCCTTCCCCAACCTCCTTCCCATACAAATCATGCTTGTTTAACTTTTTGGGGTATGAAGTGCAGTTTATTTTTTATGAAATCAATGTTGTCTGAAAATCTAGGTAGCCAAAAATAATAAGGAAAAAACCAATAAGGAAACACTGAAATTTCCTTTAGCCAGACTGCGCATGGATGAAGCCATCAAAACATGATTAACAAGGTAAAAATGCTCTTTCTCAGTGTTCATGGCTAGTGTAGTAGGAAGAGAGAGTGCAGATTTAATACAGTTGTTCTGACATTTTCTTTCTGAACATATGAGTGTTTTTCTTACTTGGCTATCTTTGTGATCTCAGGTGTCCGTTGCATAATGATAAATGGAAATACATAATATTGCTTAAGACAGGTATAGGCACTTCTTTAGTACCTGCATGTGGTTGGATTATTAAAAACTTGTGGCAATATTGCAGTATATCTTAAAATATGTTATACAGTGTTAAGGTTAGAAAGACAAATGCAGAAGTAGTCAAAAAAGTGAAGTCTTGAAACCAGTTTTGCTCAGCCCTAGAACACAACAGAAAACATTAAGTGTTATCTTGTTTTAATCCAGAAAATGCTCTTGCTGGTGTGCAGTTCCTCGTGCCTTAGGCTTGTGTTGAGAAGCTAGAAAAAAGCTGGTGTGTCCCAGGCTTTTTTTGCCTCTTCTAGAATGTAGCAGGCAGGGCTGGTGCACCCAGCCAGATTTTGGGAAGCCTGGCCTGAAGTGTGCAGTGGAAAAGAAGGCAGGAGAGAGGCACTGAGGAAGAGGAGAAGCCCATCATCCAGGGAAGGGGACTTCAGGGACTAGTGAGCTAGTCAGTTATTTTAATT
Organism: Heliangelus exortis; assembly: GCF_036169615.1. NCBI lineage: Eukaryota > Metazoa > Chordata > Aves > Apodiformes > Trochilidae > Heliangelus > Heliangelus exortis. Next base: position 52,953,525 of record NC_092423.1, on the reverse strand, counting down.
CTCCAATTCCATTTGTCACATGTCTTGTTTCCAAAGCTTTTAAGAATATTCCTTCTCCAAGTGAGAGGAGTGGAGATCATAGTATGGAGAACTGCTCCTTTCTTTCCTTCCAGGCTCTCCACCCTCCACCACTCTGTACTCACTCGCACTCACATATTTGGATCCAGTCTGGTGCTTGCTTGTGGCTGGCAGTAGTGTTTTTGATGACTGGAATGTGAAGACAGTGACTATGTGAGGTGTTATGGCAGTGTGCAGTTTTGCCAGGGCTCCTGCATCATCTTTAGTGGATGGGAAAAAACAGGTCGTTTTTTGGGAAGGTGAAGCACTTCTTTAAGACCTAAGGAGAGGTTTTATTCTTTTGTGAGGATGTGCCTCCATGGTAGGCAAGGTAGCCTTGGACCTTTTGACCTTTACTGCGTATACTGGATAGGTAAGCACATGGTGTCAAGTTTGGGGTTCTCAGAATACCAAATTCTTGGGTTGGGGAGCAGTATTGATAAAAGGAACATTTGACAGGATCTGTGGATTAGTAACTCTGCAGTGTTTAAATTAAGCACTAACACCCAGAAGATTGTTCAAAGCATCAAATAGTTTGATGTACAGGTGTCAAGAATTTTCTGGGGTCTGTTTTTTCTTTGCTTTCTTTTGCTGTAAGTCTTGCATTTGTTTTGCAGCATTCTTCTGCTAAATTATTTAACCTTCCAATGAGGAGTGTGAAAAGCCTCATTTCTGTATTCAGGTGTATCCATCATGCCTGTGTGGACACTTACGTGTAGACATCCACACATCACGCAGAGCCTCATCTTCAGACAGTTGGATTTTATGGAATATAAGGTGGAGCTGAATTTTTGAGTGCATGTGACCACACATGGCTGTATACATAGGTCTATATAGAAGTACATGCACCTCTGTAAATATATGCACAAAAAAGGCAGAGTTTGCCCTGAGTCCTTGATGAAGTCCCTGTTCACAACAGAGATTGCAGTCCTTGTTCACAACAGATATTGCAGCTACTATAAGTCAGGACAGAGTAACCCATAACATATTTTTAAACAGCTGGTGTGCTTCAGAGGCCAGAAGTACATGGAAATGGAAACACTGACTCTTACTGCAGCTATGCAAAAGGATGCAGCAATAAATAAATTTCACAATTAAATGGGTGATATCTGCAATCTAAACTGAATGGTTACCATGGCTCTGTGTTGTTGCAAGCCTCTTGGCGACTAGTTAATCATTGCATTTACCAGTTTGAACCCACTGAAGGAAAAAGGGAAGAAATGTCAACTCTATGCAATGCTAATTTAAGTTACTTTTAAAAATCCTATCAAGGCTAAGGTGTCTGGCCTGTAGATTTTACAGAAGAAGATGCTGCACCAAAGGGTTTATAACTTCTCTTACACTCTTTTGCAGTTTCTGAACATAGCCTGATACTAAATTTCCTTAGCCACAGACAGCTTTGAAAAACAACTTTAAGGCTTGGTGTTGTTGCTGCCTTGGTAGAAAGTGGCAGCACCACAGAATGTCCCCCTGTGCCTGAGTGAAATGAGGGAGTTACCCTCCGATAGGCGTAAATGTGCTATTAGATGGTTGAGAAATAAATCCCCCACCCCCCCACCCCGACCCTCTTGGGAATTTTATTGTAGTGCCTTTGATGTAACTAATTAGGCTGCTCAAAGTAAGCAGTGACTAACAGTCTAATAACTGGCTAATGGAAGGAACTTCATAATGTTTTCAAATCAGTATCCTTTTGAGTGTCTTGCAACACTGAGCAGCTTTTCCCTTCTGAGAAATAGTTGCCAATAGTCAGATCCCGGTGTCCATCCATAGTCATCATAGTCATAGTCCAGGTTACATTTGGGACCCCTGGCTCTTCGAAGAGGCTATATGTCAGAGAGGAGCAGTAATCCCAGAGATAATCTGAAAGTGCAAAACTTGTATTTTAGAAGACTTGGTGCAAATATTTTAGTTTGTTGGGTCTATCACATGGTAACTTCCAGTCTTTCCTGAATTTTATAAGGTGGAACACTTTTTAAAAGGAAAAACTAAAGAAGTAAGATTGTTTTTGCCCAAGAATTTTTTTCTTTTGAGAGTTTCCCAATCCTCAAATGGCAAAATCAAAACATAAAATTAACTGTACCAAGAAAGTGAGATGTTTTTGCCTGCCTTCTAGGTTTGCAAGTTTAAAAGGAGAAATCGCATCCTACATGTTAATTCTGCCAATTAATTCTACCTTCAAATATCTTCTACTTCTGCACTAGGGCTTTCTTTTTTTTTCTTGTCCACTGGAACTACAAAGGACTTTTACTCCTAAGAGTCCCTTTCTCATCAAGCTAATGATACAGCATGTCCACATTCTAACAAACATGTCCAAGGAGTTTTCCAGGCACAGACCATTTGTGCCCAGTGATAAGACCAGCGATAAGATTTCTGACACTGCACGTGAATCCCTTGTGGTCTACTTGCTCAAGTAGTTTTACTGAATCCCTGGGTTAACGGTGCAAGTAAAGCAAGTAGGATTTGGGTCTCGTAGGCTCCATATAGGTAAACTTAAAAGCTTGCCACCTTCTTGGTACCTGGGTGCAGGGTTTAGTGTTTCTCCCTCGGCAGCCGGTGTCGTCAGTAACACCTAAACCAGAGTGGTGGGGGCCGCGCACGCCAGCGGTGTTAAGTGTCACTGCAATAATCCACTGTCTGCCATGGGACAAGCACGTAACCCTGAACTTGGGAAGGCAGAAAATGGTTTTCAGCTGTTTTGATTTAAATTGTTTGTTTTTGTTATTTTAAAGCCTGTGTGGAAATGGCCAGGAGACGGATTGTTCAGAAGTTGAGGCTCCCACTTCTTTAGAGTCTGACCCTGTGAGCTGCTGAGAATTAGTGCTTCCATTAGCTTCCCTGGGACTCACAGCCCTCTGGGCTAGGGCTGAGCCCTGCAGGGGCTCTGGCTCCACATATCAGCTGCCTGGCCGTTCATCTGGGAAGCTCTGAGCAAACCTTACCAGCAGGGTACCATGTGAATCTGGTTTGCAGCAAGCGTGATCCAAAGCCATTGAAGTCAGTGGGATGGCTCAAGTGTCAGGTCAGTAACTGGAGGCAAATACCCAAATGTTGCTCTTTTTTTTTCATTTCCCACATGAACAGTGAGATGTAGATGAAGTGCAAGGCAACCCAGCCCTGCCTTCTACCCTCTGTCTGTCTTCTGAGGGTGAGAGCCCTGGGACTGACAAGGAGGTTTACAAAACACCCTGTGCCTTTGTGTGTAGGTAGCTACATATTGTGTTCCTTAACTAGGATTTTTTTTTTTAGCTTAAATTACATTTTTTAAAATCTCTATGGGTTTGATGCTGGGGTTTGTAGTTGCAGACCCCTTGTTAAGTCTGGCAGGTGTTTGCCTGTACGTAAGTTTAAAGGTGGTTTTATTTTATTTAATTTCATAAATATATGTTTAACTTCAGGCACTTAATTTTAATTGGGACAGTCAGGAGGCACCAAGGATGTGTAAATTTGTTTGGATAATCAAGCAGTTGAAGTAATGACATCGATATGAACAAGGCTTTTGATTTAGATGTCTGAAAATGTTTGCTTGAATTTTAAGATGCTTTACACTATTAGCAGGTTCTTCTGCAGTCCTTGAGAAAAGTTAGGCGCCCAGCTGGAAAAGACTGTGAGCCGTGTTCTGCTGATAGCAGCACATGACTGACAGAGGGTTGGAGCAGTGGGACCTCTGTGCAGGCCCAGTCTTGTCTCTGCCAGGTTGGTGGGATGTCTTCCATTGACACAGAGTGCAGGATTGGGCTCTGTTTGAAAGGCTTAGAAACTGTGTTGATGTACTGTGTTCTGGCTTCCTCTTTGCTTTCGAAAACAAGGACTGAATTAAGTTGGGCTGTAAATGCAGCAAAAATGAATGTATGTATTGTTTGTGGAAAATAATGGGAAGGTGGAGTATTATGTAGGTGTTGTTAGGATATGGTCTACTTTCTGTCTTGTTTAACTTTCACTGGCAGAAAAAGGATTTCAGATGATAAACAGAAGAATATAACAGGTTTCTCAAGATAAAACAAACAAAATCCCAATCAAATAAAAAAGGAGAAAAAGGAGCTGTATATTCATATTCCAAAGGTTGCAAATCAGTTCCTGAAAAATATTATGCATATAGTAATAGGAAAATAACTAAGCTGAAAATCCATTACAAACAGGAATATAAAGCTATACATTTTCAGTGGTGTCTCAGATAACGTATGCTATTTATAAGTGCAGAGGTCTTGTATAAGGTATGCTTAAACATTGCAAATAAAGTGAGTACTATACTTGTTATCTAATAGATTTTGTAGCCTCTAGTATAGTTGGAGTCTATTTTTAAAACTGATTATGAGCATTGTGCTTCATATCTGTGTTAGTGTTTCCAGAGTGTGTACTTTGTATGTGCAGTTGCTCCAAATGCAGGAAAATAACAAACTTGGGATCAAGAGTGCCCAATTTAAACTGCTGTACCCACCCAAAACAAAACTTTGGTTACAACAAGCACTGTTTTTAAAGGCAGGCACAATCCTACAGATGTATTTCCTCTTGCTTTGCTCTTAAGGTGGTCAGACAGTAGTGTTCAGCTGAATATGCGAGAAGGCGCAGATAAACATGTGCTAATGAGCCTGGCAATTGGTCTGTTGCATCATTTTAAGGAACAAAAGTCTCAGAACCTTAGACCTCTTAAACCTGAGGGAAATTGCTTTCTTACTTAGGTATCTATTCTATTAAGAGTCTAAGTAGTCAATCTTTTTTACATTCCCTTTCTCTCACTCTTCTCCCCCCCCCCCCCCCCCCCCCCAGTCCCACCCCCCTTCCTTCTGGCTCACAGCAACCTAAAATGCTACTTTTCTGGGAAAGACTGATATTCTGACTTCAGTTTTGTAATTTAATGATGGAGAGTTTCCTTAGTAAACCAAATTTAGAGTACTAGAATGCTTATCTTATATCCAGACCTTGAACATAAAAGGCATTTTATACCAGCAATTGTTCATTTAATGAGCAATTGCAGAGTGCAGGATGGTTAAGGGATTGAGCTATATGCACCATTATTGCAAGAAGTATTCCGAAATACCAGAAATAGGACGTAAGCTCTGATCAGGGGGACTGTGAGCACAATTACCTTCTTTTCAAATCCTTCTGTGACACTGCGGGAGGAAAAAGGACTTTGAAACTTGAAAGGAAAGAGCTTGCTTTCAACCTCAAAAGCTAGGAGGAAAGGGCTCTGAAATTTGCTCAGTATTCCCAATTCACCATTAGCCTGTTTCTTCCTTTAGCCTCAAGGCATTCTCCGCTTTTTGAAAAGATGTTAAGAAATTCAGTCACAATAGAGAGCCTAGTTTTGAACATGTTTCACTCGGTCCATTGAGGTCTGGTCTTCAGCCTTTGTGTGGGGTGAATTGAGCTGAGCAGCAAGCTGGTTGGGGAGAGGTGAATGAGCAGTCTCTGTGCAGTCACAAATTCTGGCAAAGAAAAGATTACCCTTTCCTTTATTTTACAATATGCATTCCTGTACAATCCTGCTAGTGGCAATATGCAGAGCCGAGCTTGTGCTTAGGTCAATATGGAGCACTTGGTTTATAGCAACTCTTGTTAAGTTTGTCTTGTAATTGAAGCTGCTGTTGACCTTGCGTGGAGACCATTTGTAAAACCGTTTATTTAGCATAAACTGAAATAATAAACCCTCCTTCTCTTAGGCCGATTGTGATAGGGTGACATTAGTTTGATTTAATGATTAGCTGCCTGACCCCTCAGCTAGAGAGAGCTGCTTGAATGGGGAGAGTTCACTAGGAAGCACACAGGAAGAATACTAATGAGCTTGTTAAATTTAGCATGGCACCAACCACTTTTAATTCCTCTAATGGGAGAAGCACTGCCTCTGAGAGTGAGGGAGGGAGATGGGGAGAGGAGGGAAGAGAGGGAGAGAGAGAGGAAAGGAGAGGGAGGAATGCCCACATCCCGGTAGCCAGAGAATTTTGGTCAAGAGAAGAGTTTGGAAGGAGCAACAGCAAAGGTCTCTTGGACTGAGCTGTAAGTACCTTGTCTCTTCTCTTACCGAGCCAGAGTGTCAGGAGATCGCTCATAAGACAGCAATGCTCTCTGCAAGTTGTGTGCAGAGTATGGCTCTGAAACTTAATATATAAACTGATTTAACTTGGCAGGTATTGTCTTGTTTAAGTGGGTTTTACTCTGGAGTGTGCCGAGAGAGTGATTTTCAGTGTTGTGTATCAATAAATGTGAACTTTTTTTTCATTGCTGACTTTACAAAGTTTAAAGTAAAAAACCTTCTACTTTGCCTTGGTCTACAATTAGAAAGCAAAAAGAAGTTAAATAGGGAAAGAAAGTTTAATGTATTTTTGCATTAGGTTTTGGTTTGTCCTGATTTTTATTTTCTGCGTAAATTAGCTGAGCAATTAAGAGTGTGTTTATTCAGTCATGCTGTCCAGTGTTAGTTTTTTGAAAAAGCTTGTTGATTAAATTAGGTGCTCTTTGGTGCTCTGCTCTTGTAATAAAAAGCTGCTTCTGAACAGGATAGCAGGACTGAATCAGGTATTTCTGAGTGGATGGAAGACCCTTGGATTAATGTGATTGTTCCAGGTTGGATGTTTGTAACACGTGTCTCTTGCTCCTGGTTTGTTAAGACAGACTAGGGTATACATGAAAAAAGAAAAGATTATGCAGGTTGCTCTTGGGGCCTGATTACTTTTTTCCCTTTCTTTTTGTTTTTCTTCTTATTTAACCCCTCTCACATCCTCTAAAGGTGGGATGAGCTATGCTGGAGTCAGTGGGTTTCGACCATTGGGAAGCAGGTGAAGATGAGGGGGGATAAACCCCCTTTAGTTTTGGTATTTGTTTCTCTACAAGACTTTTAAAAACGGAGTGTTCCTTTTGACCCTAAAACCAGCCACTTCTAAAACGTGAGCAGAGCAGTAAGAGTTGTCATGTATTTGGCTGTAAACCCCTTTGGCAGATGCTGCTGCACAAGTGGGCTGTTTGCTTACATTTTTGCTACAGAGTCCCACTTGTTGCCATGGCGGACAGTGTGTTTCTGTCAATAATTTGGCCTCGCTCGGCTTGCCTGCACTTACTCTTAAAACTTTATTGAGCGATTCAGCTGAAACAGAGCAAGATTAGGCAGCTTTTGCCTTTTGGCACGCTGGAGTGGCTCTCCTGCCATTGTGAGAGTCGGCAGCTTTACAGCGAGAAGAGTTTCCCGCTCGGCGCCTGAGCAGCTCCTGCGAACTGCTCGCCTGTTCCTGTCCTGCAGCCTGGCTGCTGTCAAGTTTCTCATCTGCCCCTTATCAAAAGCATCTCAGTGGTGCAGAGCGTGAAGTAAACACTTAGCGGGATGTTTGGCTGTTGGATATGCGTTATTATTGCAAAAATGCTGTCATGTTACTGTGAAAAAAAAACCCGAACAAACAAAACAACAAAACTTCCGAGGGAATTTTCATGTGGCAAATAAGGTGCAGAAACGTTTGACTTCTAACAGCAAACAGCAGTAATTTCATAGTGGGGAGAGAGACGGTTCGATGCAGGAGGAAAAACACTGCATTTTTGTTTTCTTTTTTCCTTTTGGAACTGAGAAAGAGGAAAGCTTATTAAAACAAAACATTTTTCCTTTCGTTTCAAAGTTACTTAAAGTAACCCACTGAAAATGGGTTTTGAATTTCATTCAGCAATTTGGAAAATCAGCTTGTTCCATAGCAGTCACTAGTACCTTGATTCATGACACATGCACGTTTTGAGAAGAAAAGAATAAAAGTGGAGCCTGCAGACAGATGTCAGCTTTTTGTTGTATCCCAGGATGGCAGTTTTAACAAATATTATCTTTATATGGAGAAGTAAAAGAACTGAAATCCCATCTGATCCTTGGATTGATTGTACAGCCCCACAAATCACTCCAGCTTGCTTCTTTCTGAACTGTGGTAGCACAGGTTAGCTTGCTCTGCTTAAGGGTCTGTCAGGATTTCAAACAGAGTGTAATCCCCTATTTTTACAAGAGTTTACATCTCATCAGTGGAAGTTCACTCTTGGTTGAAATTTAACGTAAAGGACTCCGGCTAGAGAGCAACAGGATGGAAAATATGACTTGGGAGTGATTTATTTTTTATTTTTTAGTTATACGAGCAGCTTTCTAAAAATCTCATATAAGTTTTAAAGTTTTAGACTCCCTTTTGCAGTTCTCTAACTAAAGCCAGCTTTGGTGTAAAAAGCTGAAACCCTAAACCCTGCTAATCCAGAGCAGGGACCATAGCCTGTGCATATTAATAAAAAGTAGAAAAGGGCAAAGGGTTTAAACTGCAGTGTGGTTGTCCATTTTCATTAACTCTTTCTTCTCAGACCCATTTCTGGAAATTCTCTGTATGGAGAATTACTGCTGGCTGTGAAAAGAATTCAGTCCCTGGAAGATGCTGATAAGTCAGCACACCCCAGTTGCTGTTGTACTTGGAGATAGAAAAATAATTAAGCGCTCAATATGCTACACTGCTGGGTTTTCTTGTTGTTGCTACTTGGGAGGAGAGGGGGCAGGGGAGAAGCCTAGTGAGTGCTGCATTCAAAGCAATGGTGTTGCTATTTTATGCATATGTTGGCCAGTATTCAGGTCTGTGTAACTATCCATATGGAACCTGTTTCTAATCTAATTCTCATGAAGGCAAATAGGTTGAGTTATGCTGTTGTCACAGGCTTGGTGAAAGTAATCTCCTTGTGAACGGCTTACTGGTGCTTCTGCTGTGTGAATGAGTACACCAGGGCAAGCAGCAAGTGAAAATTCAGCCCTGACCTCCAATCTCTAACAACTGAAGTGCAATCTTGGCACTGTTGTCAATGGTCCTTCCTCACATGTGGGTTGTAGACAAAGTGTACCTTGGTTTTATTTCCTAGGGGTGTTTTAATTTCCTTTCTAGTTACCTTTTTTGTGCCTGGGGTTTAATAATACATGTTTTTTCATGAAGTTACAGAACTGCTGAGCAAATTTTTGAAGCTAAGCATACTTGTCAGTACTTCTTTCAAGACATATTGGTGTTCAGAGTGGTTGATTGAGCAAGACTGGACCTGGAGCATGAGTATGGGCAAGGATTGCAACCAGAAGTTGTGCTTGTTTAGAGAAAAGTCTCCGTATTTTAGAGCAATAATGCAACTTTAGGAGAGCATTTACAGTAGAGACTTGTGTTGCTAACAAAACCCCTCCACCACATGGCACGTGTAAAATGTACCCAGGAATGTGCATCTGGCTTTTGAAAGAAAGAACCGATTGGTCTGGTTTTGGAAGGGTGCACATAGGCTTGGTTAAAAACCCAGTCCTGGGGCTGCCTGCAAGGGAGGCTGGTGGAGCCACTGTCAGGAGGCCCCTTACCCAAGTGGTTCCGCAGGCCTAGAGACTTAATTCAGACTAGGGCTTGGCTTTGATCCTTCTAACTTTTTTCTTCTTTCTCTTTTCTCTTTTTCCTTTTGTCATTAAGAACTTGTGAGTTTGAATGTGTGGGTATGGGGAGAAAGGAGGAGGGAGCATGCGTCACCACCCTCCCCACAAGTCCTTGTGGTGACAGTGTCAGGGCAGGTAGCCTCATTTGTGCCTGCCTCATGCTGCTGCTGCTGTATCTTGAGCAGTTTTACCCATTTCATTGTTGCCCACCTTACTTCTGATTGCCAATGACCTCCGTGCAAAGCTCTAGCCTCTCACACAAGCAAAGCTCCATGGACTGGAGCTGCGCTGGGGAGCAGCAGTGGGTGGCTAGGTTTGATTTAGGCCCAGCCTCTGTGTTTCATCTTCTCCTCTCTGTGACAATTTGGTTTTTTTGCCTTACTGTCAGGCAGCCCAAACTCCTAGTCTCCTTGTCCCAGAGGGAAGAAAACAGCAAGCCTGTGTCTGTTCTCCCAGGATTGATAGCTCCACTGGTGATGATGATCTACCGCTCAGCAGCTGCCTGCTCAGAAGGGATGGGCTTCCCCAGACCATCTCTCATAGCCACACCTGCACCTCCTGTCACAAACTTAGACCCAGAGGAGGGCGCAGGGGGAGAGAACTTTTCTTTTATTGTATTTGCTATAAATGGTCTAAAAGTGTCTGTCTTCCCTTCCCTCTTTCTTCCTGTTTTTTTTTTGGTTTTTTTTTTTTTGGTTTTTTTTTTTTTACTTTTTTTTTTTTTTTTGCAGAGGATGAAAGTCCTGGGCAGACCTATCACAGAGAGAGAAGGAACGCGATCACAATGCAGCCGCAGGGTGGGCAAGGCCTCGGCAAGATCAGTGAAGAGCCTTCCACATCGAGTGAGGAAAGGGCCTCATTAATCAAGAAAGAGATCCATGGATCTATATCGCACCTTCCCGAACCTTCTGTACCTTACCGTGGGACGCTCTTTACCATGGACCCTCGGAATGGTTACATGGACCCGCATTACCGTGAGTATTGGTTGCTGCTTCGTTTGGGGAGGCAAAGTTGGAAGGCTGTCAAATTGAATGCAATTTTATTGTTGCCTTGCATCGTCCCCAGGGAAGAGTGCTTTGTCTGGGGAGGGGGGTTAAGTAGTACAAGCCTTTCTCTGAAGTTAAAAACCAGGGGGCAGTTGCACTGCAGCTGAAAATTATCACAGGCCTCTGTGAAGCCATGGGACATGTCATCTGTTGCTAATCCTCCTCAGCCATCCAGGGCTGTGTTTGCTCCACCTCCGTAATACATGAAGAAAAAAAAAGCCTCATTAAAGAAAGCAAAGAAGGAAAATGAAACAGGCCTTAAAATCCATCTTTAAAACAATGTTAAAGTATGCTTACCAAGATGAGGAGAGATCATGCCTTCTACAATGGCAATTTGGAGTGGGTAAGGCTCAGAAGGTTTAGTGCTGAGTTTCTGGGGTTTTTGCTTAGTTTTGGAAGATTTTTAGGGACTCACATATCTCTTCGAGTATGTGGGCTAATGGAGTGGTTTTGCCGTTTTCTTCCCCAGCTCAGTTCCCTGAAGTTGTAGGGTGGAAAAAAGGCAAATGGTTTCAACTTCTAAATTTCTGCTCAGACATTAATAAAAAAGTAAGAAATTAAATGACACTTGAACACAGATGTGGAATGGATTGCTCCACAGGCAAAATGCGAGGGAGTTAAGCAATTTTTTTCATCTGCTTCTAGTTTACAAAAAAGGAAAGAGAAAAAAATCATTTAGTCGTGTAGTAATGAAGTACATCTTGAGGTGTCAAAGCTTGTGCCTTTTGATTATAGATTTATCACCCAGTCAGGATACAGATTTGCCATTTAACCTTCCAGTCTCCAGTTCCAGATGATAGGCTTAAGACCCACAAAGAGGGGCCAGTCTGCACTGGTTTGTTTTTTTTTTTCCCACATCATTCAGAAATTTTAGTGTTTTAAGGCAAAAGGTCATTAGCCAGATGACTGATTAGTGAGGACAGATGATTAGTGCATGTTTTTTTGCTAAAGAAAGTGCCAGGGATAAAAGCTAATTTTATCCCTTCATTAGTTGGGCTAGCAGCAAAGGGGAATGTTCACTCATCAGGGTGCAGATCAAAGTATGTCTTGCACAACCTTAAGACTCACCAGCCTCCTTTTATTAAAAAAAAAAAAAAAAAAGTATAAAAATTTCTGATTGTTAATAAGGGTGGAGGTATTATCAGAAAATGAGCACATGTTGTCTTTACAGTTTAGATCAGTATGCAGTGGAAAAGTTTGCAAGTTAAGCTTTTGAGCTTTCTTCCAGTGTAGACAGTTGGTTTCTGTACACCCTCCTCCTTCGCTCTTGCACAGCCCTCCCTCAAGCCCTCTGAGGGAATTCCTCGTCTGGAGGATGTGCTGCAGCACACCAGCAGCAGACTTGTCTGGGGTGAATGTGCAAAAAACTGCTCACATGGGTAGAAGTAACTTGCAGCTTGGAGACAGCATCGTAGTCTATGACTTGGTAATGTAACCCGCAAATCTCACTTAAAAAAAATAAAATACTGAAGCAAAATAGCTTCGCTGTTTTTTAGGCAGTACAGCTGGGGAGGGATGACGTTTGTGACAAAAAAAAAAATCCCCTCAAACCAACAGCAAACAAACCAATTCTGATTTGCAATTTTGGCCATCTGACCAGCTGCCAGCTCACCCCTTAAATCTAGTTCAAAGTGCTGTTGATGCTGCTGAATAAAAACGGTGGATTGGTTAGAATGAGTCTGAGTGATCTGCATTGAGTTTGATTAGTTTTATTTTATTTTATTAAATCTGCTTTTTGAAGAGTGTTCTCAAGATATAATGAAGCTGCTCTGTCTGTATTGTGACCAGTAAAGTTACCTCGTTAGGATGTGTCAGCTCCTAAAAAAACACAGATGTAGGAAGTTGAGAGAACAACAGAAGTTACCCATTATGTAACAGTAGATAACCAGAGATGAATTAATTCTAAATGAGCAACATGATATTAAAGCAGAAGTCTGACAGCGTCAGATGGGCAGACCTGCTTTACCACTGCTATTGCAAGCTGTACATTTGTATTCTGAATTATAAGATCCCTCAAGCTATTCATGTCGCATAAAGAGCCATTATGCTTTTATTTACCTTTAATAGATGTCATACAGAAGGACAAATAAAGAGACAAATGTCTAGTTAGATTTATAGGAAAGCAAACAGGCTTATTGAAATTTTCATAGTAGTTGTATAAGTTACATATGTAAGACATGTCTTCATCAAAGACATGTGGTGACTGTGTTCAGGCTGACACTTCTAGTGGTCCATATGAAGAAGGCTGAATAATGTAACCCCAGCCCCACTGTAGCTGGTGAATAATCAGCAAGACTATAATTCCTTTCCTTAGTTTCTTGCCAGTTTTGCTGGGCAAATGGATAGAAAATAATGTTTTATTCAACATAGTACAGTATGTAAACACTCACAGTAATTCCTTAGTTTCCCTGTGGCTAGAAAACACACACTCTTCAAGATGCCTAATTTGTGCTTCTATTTATACCCACTTCGTATTTGAAAGTGTGGGCTGGCTTCCCGTAACACAGGAAAAGGGAGAATAATTTTTTTGAAGAGGGACATCTGTGTATTTTTATGGCAAGAAAAGAAAAAGAGTACTTAAGTCAATTGTGTGCGGAACGCATGTTCCCTCCAGGAGCTGTAGTTGTAAGAACCAACTTGAATGCTCTGCGTTTCTGCATGTAAACATGCATGTCTCTGTGTATGTGCAATGCAGATTTTTTGTTGTTACAATTTTTTTCTTAATTAAAATTACTGATGTTGTAAATATTGGAAATAATAGTTACCATATAGGTAGCATAAATACCTCATTGAGGGGAAGTTTGCTCTCCTGCAGTGTGTGGGTGGAGATAATGGTTGTGTTTCAAGTGGACCAGCTTTTCAAACAGCTGGGATGAAACCTGGTGTGGAGCTGGTGGCCCTTCTGCACTGCAAGGCCTTGTGCCTAGCCCCACAGCCCTCTGTCCTCAGATAAAAAAGAAAACGTACAGGCCTGAAATAGAAATCTTTGTTTTCTGTCTTTTTTTTTTTTTTTTTTGTTATGGAGTTCTTAAACACTGTGTCTGCACTGCTTCCTAAAGCAGTGTGTGTGTGGTTGTTTTGATTTTTTTTTTCTTTAAACTTTAAAAAAAACTTTTCTTTTTAAAAGCTTTAGTGCAGATGACAAAAATGCTTGAGTTTCCTTTCATGTGTTGCACCTCTTCTTTATCGAGGAGAGGAGGGTTACTGAACTTAATCACAGTGTTTCTTAAATGGATTTAGAATCCTGTGTTTCTCAAACACTGATTGCAGTGGTATTTGGAGCCCCTTGTTAATGTAAATTATGTCTCCAGAGGTGGGGCTGAGGCAAGGGAGATGGGGATAGCAACTCCCCTTCGTTATTCTCTTCCCCAGTTTTAATTCTCACACAGATTTAAAACAGTGCTAAGACTGCTTGTCTCAAATGTCATTCCTCGTGGAAAAAAAGAATCATTCCTGATGTGAACACTTTGATTTAAAACTTACTGCTGGTATTCTTCCCTGCATTTCACAGGTCTGAAAGAATTGTTAGTTCCTAATTAGTAAAGCCTGAAGAATTATCTTAAGTAAGAAGCAGTGACAGTTCATTTGGCTCCGTTCTAAAAATTCATATACACAGGAATGGCCTTGGCATGATTCTCTATCTGGTACATCCCTTCATCTCAGAGAGTTTGCACTGGATATAGATGAAAGGAGGAACTATTTTTCCTTTTTTTTTTTTTCCCCCCTTACTGAGGATTTATTCTGCTGGTTTTGAAGCTTCTGTAGCTATCTGGAGAAATGGGAACTGCTTATTACACATTTCATAGGATTAACCCTCCTAAGGTATTGATTGCCTTCAGTTCCCACCAGCAGTGTCTGGACTTGTGCTTTGTAAGGATTGGGCCCTGCATAACTGCCCAGGTTAGATTACCCAGCATTAGTGTCATCTGAAAATCAATTTGCAATGTGAGCAAAAGACCACAGGAAGGAGAATACAGTACTGTTCACTAGGTGCACTTGTTTGTTTACTGCATTTTAATTTTAGTGACAAGAATTCCCCTTCCCTCATCTCTTTGTAGAAAAGGAAAAAGGAGAAAAAGAAAAAAAATTGGGTTCTCTTTCTAAAATTGCTAAGCGGTAACTGGAGACGCTGCCTTAAAGTGCATTAATTAGAAAGCAGTGACTTTTCATGGCAACACAGCTTGAAAAATGATGGTCAACTACGTTCGGTGCATTGGAAGGTGAGAGCAGTCTGGGTCACCACCAGCAGATGAGTTCATGGAAAGGATGTCTCCATATGCTTTGTAGATGAGGGAGCTAGTGGACCCATTGTCCTATCCTTGCCACATTTTGGGACTCTAGAAGGACAATCAAGACACTCTTGTTTAGTCCCAAACTAGTCCTAACTAGAAAAGTCCCAACTTTCTTAGCTCACATTTAGCTTTCTGGCATCACCGGGTGGCAGGAACCTGGGATAGCTTTTTATAGAGGATTTCCCACCTGCCTTGTTGGAGAGCAGTAGGGGAGTGTCAATGAGGAATGCTTGAAGAGATTTAGGGCTAGGTCTTTGAAAACATTTAGGGGTTCTTCAGTTTCAAAGTGAGTTTGGCCTTTTAAATACCTCTGAAAATCTGGGTCCTACTTTTTCAGCTCTTTCTGCTGCATTTTGCAAGGGAGGGGCTTAAGTGCTCTAGAAACAAAGCTCTCCACTGACAGTGATTTACAAGGTGGTTTTCAAATGTTGTCAGGAAGGGTAGTTGAGAAAAATAAAATCTGAACACTTTTAATAAAAGTCAAAGGGAAAAAAAGCCTCTACTACAGAGGCGAATGTCTTGATTACTGGTGTCACCTGCGCAGCTGAAGTATTGGTCTTTAGGAAAATAAGCATGTTTGCAAAAATGTTTTTGAGCTAAAAATCAAAATTTGTATCACATCTCTCAATAGCCTCCAACCAAAAACATTGCAGTTCTCAAATTTCAGATCATAGGCAACTTTAGTTTGAAATTCTGGAAGGTGCTGCAGACCTCTTATGCTTAACAGCAGCTTATAAATGGAAATCACTTCTCCAAGATGCCTCCTAAACCTCTGTGGTCATGTTTGGAAAGTTTTACTCGCTACGAATACTTCTGCCCATTTCTCTTCTGTGGAATAAACAGCCCTGGAGCTGCTGCCCCTGCATGGTCCTCTCATTTGGAAGTAACAATTGCATGCACAGATTTACAGCTAGAAGTGGCACATACAGACATCCCTTCTACTGGAGCTTCCTCCTTCTCAGCACGAGGCAGAGTGCAGAAGAGACACTGACTGAAAGGCCTTGAAATGTAATGTGCTTGAGAACTTGAAAGATGATTTTTCTGGTATTTTTTTGCTTTGTTTCCTTTTTAAGTTTAGGTGAATAAATATCTTTTCTATCTTCTCTCATCATTATCAGCAGTATCAATTTCTACTGGAAACTATGGGCAATGATATGGAAAGAGGTGAAGATGTGGGTATGATCTGGAACAGGGTAGGATAGGATATTTATGAGATCTCTTGTGGCCCTATAATTCTTTTGTACTTCAAAATTTTAAGTGTCTGAGGATCATGTTTTAATAAAAAAATATTCTAAAAATATTTAAAAATAACTCTCTGTGGGACCTAAGAGAATTTACCCTCCAGGCACTACTGGGTATAGAGCCTTCCGAGAGGCAGATCCCTTCTGTACATCTCTTCTTTCTTCAGTTGTTCAAGTACATGTAAGCTGTGGGGTGAGGTTTTTTGTGGTTTTTTTGTGTTGTTTTGTTTTTTTGTTTTGTTTTTTGTTGTTTTGGGTTTTTTAAGGAATACGGAAGATAAAGACAGAGGGCAGGTGCAAAATCAGTTATCTCTTTCACAGATTTGATTTGGTTTGTCAGCTAAAGCCTTTCTATGTGCTCTATGATATGCATTTTGTTGTATACTTCCTTCATGGACATAGACAGAATATATTGCTGAGAGCTACAGAATCATAGTTAATAACTCTGGGGAAAAAAAAAAAGGCAACAAAACGCCAAGAAATAATGTAACCCATCTCTTCGCCTCAAGGCAGATAACCTGTCCCTAAGTGAGGAGAGAATTAAAAGCTTCTTCAAAGTTGCCATGTCCCTTGATACTGTGGACTTTTCTTTCTTTAAGAGCCTTGTGACAAGATCTGTCATGGGTTTTGACTGGTCTTATGTCCCTGCGTGGTAATCTGTAGCATCAGCAGCTGGAAGGTGTGTGTGTGGGTGGAAATGAGAAGCCATGAAGAGCTGAGTTGAAAAGTTTTGATAGAAGTTTCCTCTTTCCTCCTAGAGATCTGCTAGCATACAGGAGATACAGGACTTTGCATTACTGTGATCTCTGAAAAAAACCAAACAATGCACCAAGACCTCCCTACAGTCTCCCCTCAAACTCTACAGACAGACACAAAACTGTTGTGCTCATTACTGCCATTTCAACAGGCATGATCAATAGTTTTCTCTTTTTATTAGTTGTCAGAGTGATCTTTGTCCTATTGCTGAGTCTGTTTAGTGCAAAGGATTAGGCAAGTATGACAAGTATGTAGAGAACTGGTAGCCAAGGGAAGGTAAGAATCTTCTGTTGCAAATTTCAAAGCACCCCATAGTGCTTGAGGTTACTGTCTGTCATTTAGCTTTTTGTACTTACTTTGCCCTGTTAGCATTTCGTGGCTGAGGAGACACAGCTTTGGTTCTCTTGCACTGGTGGCCCTGCATTTAGGTAATGCGATAGAGGAAATTCAGCTCCCTAAGCAGAAGTTTTCAAAAGCCATTTTAATGTCTGGGAGAATTCCAGATGGTCTGCTCTGCCACCCTGGGAAGACTGTCCTCCAATTCATCCTGTGTCATATCTGTTAAATGTATATGAATATCTTGGGTACCCTAGGGGTCTAAGATGGCACTATGTGCCTGTGCTTAGGCAGCTGAATCCACATCAGTGTTGTAACGGGACATTTAAATTGCTGTCCAAATGTAGACAATAAGCATTTAAGTTCAGTTCTCTTTTTAATCCCTGTTTCTGCTGCCATTGTCCAGCTCTTGTGAAGCAACCTGGCAATAATTAGACTGCAGAGTTAGCTGATGTCTACAGGGCGCTTCTCTTTTATGGTTCTCTTCTGTTAATTTTGTTGCATCCTGAGTTCTTAGTATCACTGAGATCTGGATGTACACTATCCTTCCTTGCTGTTGCCCATGGTGCTGAGGGGGAGCCCAAATGTGTGAGCACTGAAGGAGTGTGTTGTGTCCTAGAGGCTGGACAGTGGGGGTGGTGGTAGCTTGGAGACACCATGGACCTGCTCTCCCTGAGGCGTGGACTTGTCAGGGGAGGTTTTGAAAGGCAGTGTGGCTTCTGTTGACAAGATGCAGTTTTAAGATTATTCCATGTAAGTCTCTCAGCACCAGCTTTATTCTCTTGTTGGAGTCCAGGGTTGAATAGGCCTTTACTTTTGTTAAGATAGTTTAAATGCTTTAGTTGCTGAACTGTTTTCAGGAACACTGGCAGATACAGCTTTATTCCTATTGGTTGAGCTCAGTACTTAGGAGGAGAGCCTCTTAACCATAGCCTCTGCTTCCTTTTATTCACACCTAGCTACCCAATTAGCTTCCTTTTAGCCTGGCTCTTGGGTAGTTTACACAGTACTCTCTAACCTCTTATTAAAACACCTCTCAAATTACTTACAACTGGGACTCTTGAGCTTGCTCAGGGGGTCACATCTGAGTTTGAAGATCATGTCAGGAATGCTTCCCCCTTCAGTCAGAATTGTGCAGGCTAACTCTTTTTTGTTTGTGATTGTATAACTTACAGCTGATGCAGCAATCACCAGTGTAGGAAAATAGTACTTTGCTAAGGATCAGTGTATTCGTAGCACGCGGTATGTGCATGGGAATGTTTGTATGTACAGGTTTCTACATCATCTTCAAATTTCCTTTTAAAAATAGGAGCAATCCCTTAAAAAAAAAAAAAAAAAAGGTTTTGTATTGTCTGTCAGAATTTGTCTGGATGAGTTTTTTGAGTTCAGCACAGATAGCTCTCCAGATAAGGAAATCATATCCTAATCTAAATTATGCTTGTTTCCTTTTTTAAGATAGCAGAGAGGGTCCCCCATTGTTCATTCAGTTTTTCTTTTACCATTTCACTGCTGCCCCAGTCCACCATTTTTCCCAGACAGTTGAATGGTGCTGATCCAGAACACAAGGAATTCTATGAGTCAACAGCTGCTGGCTTCAGTGAACTTTGTATTAATGTGCAGTTGCCTTATATTCTGCCCCTTCATTTTACCTGCTCCTTGTGCTAACTGTAATTTAAAGTCTTAATTCCCAAGAATCCATGTTACCATTTTGCAAATGAAGATCTGAACATTGTTATTTATCTACAGTCCCCTGTTGAAAGTATCATGTGGTAACAAGCCAAAAGTATCAGCATTTGACATACTTCAATGTAAATGGCCGATTATGGTAGCAGCTGAATGTAACACCATACCAAGTGTAGAAGTAAATAACTAATGAGATGGAATGTGTTGAAATAAATTTCATTCAAGTTTGTCATGCTCCTTAGTGTAAAAAGGTACTGCATTTGTTTTGTACGTTTTTTCACCAGCCTGGCTACAGATACCACTGTTGAAAGCCTCCAACTTTGTCCTTGACTTCTGTTAGACGTTATTGTTGAAATGAGATTGAGTTACTTGGGTGAATAAGGTTTGTTGGATCAGGGCCTGTGTTATGTATAAACAGTGGTTGCTCACTTTACCGGGATGGACCAGCATGGTACTGTGATGGGAAGCTGTTGGCACCAGAGCCAGGTTTCATGCTGGATGATATTTGAGTTGGCATCAACACCAGTGATCTACAGAGCTTTTACAATAAAATTGGTGCCAGACGTTAAGAACATTAATTGCTGCTATGACAGGGGTAAATTTTTACTCTTCTTATAACTAAAAGGGAGAAGAGGATCACTAATCATACATCACTGGCTAATCATTGAGCTGTCCAGTATTTGTGATGTTTGATTTGAAAACTCTGATGCATGGCCTGCTCATATACGCCCCTGTTTTTCCTGAGACTGGCAGTGACCTTGCTCTATCTTTTCTTTCAGTCTTACAGGTGTTCAGTTTTTCTTGATTTGATGACTTCAGTACAGAAAACTTAAACAAGCTTATAGACACATAAAGGCAACCGGAAGAAACCCCTTATAAATGAAGACAGAAAAAAAATACTAAAAAAATACTAAACCTGAATGAGAGCCAAAATGCTGGCCTACGAAAGTGTTTCTGGATTCTTGTGGGGAAATGACATACCTCTTTGAAGAGAGTAGTTAATTGTCATGTTCGTCAGAGAATAACACCTATCTAATGTTTAGTAGTGCCTTCCATCCTCCCTGCATTGTAAATGAGCAAAGCAGGTTTAGGACATGGGCTGCTGTAGCCCCTCCTCCCATAGCTGTTACTTTTGTGTGTATAATGTTCTGTGAACGCAGTCTCTATAGGGAGGTTAAATCCTACCATGCTCCTGCATTCCGACCAGTCTAGCTTTCTGGCATTTTTTTGTAGACAGCCTGTGGGAGTGTTTCCCATGTTGTGTGAATGTCGGGGACTTGTCTGGATGTGTAGGATCCTGCTGGACCAGAGGGGTGTAGTCCAGTTGCTGCTGGGGCCGTGTTTGAAGGCTGGCAAAGCACAAGGTTGACATGCCTTACCTTAAGGGAGTGGTCTCTGGGCTGCGTTTAAGAAATTATGTAGACACGGATACAGCTTGTTAAGGCTACACAAGGTATTGACAAAGCTCTTGGAGGAAGGCAATTATCTAAAACAGTGTTCTGTGCTGGCTGTTGGGAAGTGACTGTTGTGTTTTCTTACGGGGAGGCTGGTGCTAGCCTGACATTGCTCTGTAGTCCTGAAGCACAATATGCTGTTGTGGGAATTTTCATATGGGTGGGAAGACATCATCTTCAGCTTTAAATTCCTTCTGAGCATACCTCTGGGCCAGGTTTATTCATCAACTTGTTCCGCTAGGTCTGGGCTTCAGAAAATCCTATGGTCTGCTCAGTGTTTTCCATAAAATACTTTTTTTAATTAACACTGAAGACCTATATATCTGCTCCTCGTTTGCTGCAGTCTTTGCCTATCTGTGTGTAATGATGGGAGATCCAAGTGTACAGCACAGCTGTTTGATGCAGAATCTTGCTATTTACATGGTTGGTTGAATACTCCTGGCTGTAATTTTCCAGGAAGCTTCAAAAGCAGTTCTTTCTCTTTTCTGATGCCTAATGCTTCCATGAGCCCCACCTAACTGCAACTAGTGACACCTTTTTTTTTTTTTTTTTTTCTTTTTTCCTCAATGAAGGGAACTAAGAGGTGCTGCTGGCAGGCAACATTGTATTCAGAGTAGCTGCACTTTGCTTTCTGGCAGTGCAGTGTGCACTTAGATGAAAAGGACTTAAAAACTGGACAATAATTGACTGCAAGAGTGGGAAACCACAGGTGGAAGCTGCATCAGCAATGCTTTTCAGCTTAGCCCGTTTTAGTACCGTGGTGACTTCTGTATTGTGGCTTGTTGCTATCAAATAAGATCTGATGACAGCCCTCTCAACCCATCTTGTGCTCTCTGTAGCTCTGGCTGATACCTACTGGAAGTACATGTCACTAGGATGGTGGGAACATGGTTGCCAGAGTTTTGCTGAAACTGTGACTGGTCACATTCACGGTAATACCATACAAGCCACATGTGAGCTGAGCATGTACTTCATGTCAGTGTATTCGTGTATCTCAGGTAGCAGAGCTGCTATTTTATTCAAACTGGCCAACACTTTTAATCTAGAATGAATTCAGCACTAACATTGCTAGACACTTATTAGAGTATATTTGTGTGCAACATGGGATGCACGCCTATACTACAGTAATTTAGTGTTTTCTCTGAGGCTTTTTGCTTCCTGGTTATTTTCCTGTTTATTTTTCAAATGTGATTTTTCATATGTTTCTGTATTACAAATGTTTTTTGTTTTTTAAGCTATCTCGGATATGCAGCTTTCATATCTTGGCTCCCAGCAACGATGAACCTCATTGTAAAGTCCCTTCGTGTAAAAGCCATCTAGTTATAACTCTGAAAAATAAGAGGCTTGTCTCCTGAGGACAGCTCCATATTGCGGGTGGAGTATAATCCTTAACATTGTTTTTTTGCTTTCAAATAGCTGGGGACAGTAAGTCAAGGAGTGAGAACTCCCTTTGTTTCATGTAATGTGCATTGCAGGGAAAGAATGAAACAGAGCAGAAAATGAAGAAAGACATAAAAGAATCTCAGCTCAAGGAGGTCAGATCCATCACAGGCTTAGCGTTGCCTTCAAAGATGCCTGGGACAGGTGGCAGTTCAAGACAATCAGAGGAGAAGCATCCGCTAGCGCTGAGATAAGGGATTCTTGCAGAATCCTGCTATCTGGTCCCAGTTTGCTTTGATGTAACTCTGCTAGAGAAGACTTCTGGGAGCAGGCTACTGCTTCCCTCCCTGATAGGCTGCTGTTGTTCAGCCTTTTAAGGTCTCATTACAGTGGTCCTTGAGGATTAATCCTCTTTAAGGTTTACATGGGAATGGTTTTGTCTGAAGGCCCAGCCAGGGACCTCGGTACCACCTGTACAGAGCATTATTACATTCTTTCATTCTGTTTTTTAAATGGCTCATATTTAACAGTATTTGACAGAAAGTAAACCCAAGCATCTCGCCTATTTTTTGCTTCCCTCTTTGGCTGTTACTGAGTTTTTGTTGAGCACAGCTTGAGCAGTCCTTTGCAGACACTGAACCATTAGCAGTAAATCGTATGCTTCCGGTCACTCTCCTTAGCCTGCTGATTTTGGCAGCCCTTCTTTTCCCTTTCTTCTCACGCTCCTACCCCCCTTCATCCTTTTTAGAGGAGGGGAGTGGTGATGTTTGGCCTCAGATTTAGAAATCATCCCATTGGCCATTTATTTCTGTACCTGCAGCAGTCGATTTTGCTTCTCACACCATTCTGCTCAGGGTTAAGGGTACAGCAATGCTGTAAATCATCAGCATTAATTTACTGAAAAGACACATCTGGGCTCACAAAGATTTGTTTGTGGAAACCATTTAACACTTTCTTCAAGGGGCAAAGCCTGCTCTTGGCAAAGCAGCAGCACAGCAGTGACGCATGCAGGAATCATACCCTGGGTCTGGTGATGCAATGGGAAGCAAATGCCTTCCAGCTCCTTGATACATTCTGTTGTTGGACACGGGGCAATGGGTACAGGCCTGAGCTTAGTAGGTTCCCCATAAGCATAAGGAAAAGCTTTTTCAGTGTGAGGGTGACAGGGCACCGGCACAGGTTGCCCAGGGAGATTGTGGAGTCTCCTCTGGAGACATTCAAAACCCACCTGGAAACATTCCTATGTGACCTGCTGTCGGTGGTCCTGCTCTGGCAAGGAGCCTGGACTAGATGATCTTTTGAGGTCCCTTCCAACCCCTAACTTTCTGTGATTCTCTAATTGGTACTGTTTCTGTGTATTATAAATCTATATCTTGGAGGCAGAAAAAAGGCATGCAGCCTTGATTCCAAAGGAAGGAACATTGCTCTGAGCTAGATTTTTTTTCTTCAGTGTCATTAATTATTCCCCCAGTTGAAGGAAGTGTTACAAAGTCATTCTGATACTCTATCTTCAAGATGGTGACTGAGGTAAAAGTAAGACAAAAGTTCATGTAGGATAAGCAAAAAAAGTATCAAGGATCTTGACAGGTAAAAGTAAATGTAATGCTCTGAGGGTAATAAATAGCTTGAGGGACTCACCTCTATCTCGCAGCAGAAGTCCTTAAGTTTAGCTGTTCTGAACCCATATTAAGCTTCTTGAGGGCTCTAATTAAAATTATTATGAGACATAATAATGTGTTGTTTAAAACCCACGTATTTCTACCTAGAAAACACAACAAAATGTCATTCAAATATCATAGCAAAACATAAGTTTAATTCTTTGGGGATAAAAGAATGAATCGGTATTGCTGCCTACAAAGTACCTGGTCATTAGGTATGTAGTGATTTTGCTTTGTAAAGAAAAAGCAGGCAAAAAAGCACCTCCACAAGACTTCTGTGTTGTTTTTCGAGTGTTCTGTTAGCAAGTTGTGGTATGTTGAAAAGTACTTGCAATGCATATATAGCAGATTAGTTTTCTTTCTATATAAAAGTATTATAGGAAACCCTATGACTATCACTGTCTATATACAAGTGTGTGGTGCCATTATTACCATAAATATGCCTGTGACTTTCATACACTCTTGACATTTCCAAGCTGCACATAATTTAAGAGTAGTGCACATATTTAATTTTTATTGTATTTGCAAAGATCATTAGAATCTCCCTATACAAATTTTTTCCCTAATAGCTAATTCTGAGAGGGTAGAAGGATGGGCAAAGCAAAAACTAAGGAAAAAAATTAACTAAAATAATGGTAATAAAATATGCCATGATGTGAGGTTCTGTAGATCCCTTCAAGAAGACTTGTCTTCTGAAGAAATACAGGCAAATTCTTGGCGGCCTAACGTTATATATACAGACACACCTGTCTGATTTATATGTATACGTGCAATCAAAGAGTTTCAGCTGTAGTCTTGGTGCGTATGTTTAATGTGTATATAAATAGAATTATCTGTCTCTAAGATACGAGTACCTTCATTGACATGATGTTGAATTTATACCCCTTCTTTAGTTTCATGTTAGAGCTAGTTGTCAGAAATTTAGGTTTCTGTAGAACTATTTTGAAGGTTGCTGTTGTATTTCTGACTTCATAAATTCAAGGAATGTGAGCTTTAATTGGTTTTTTTTCACCTTGTGAGAAATGTGTGAAAATTGCTGGTGCTAAGTGATTAATTCAATTTAATGTAATTAAATGTCAGCTTTGTGTAATTTCAGCGTAAGGTGCCGTTGTGAAGCACCTTTTCAAGACTAAGGTTTACCAACAGTAAACTAACAGAGCATGTGATTTAAGTTTGTTTCAGGTGGAAAAATGTGCTTGGCTACACCGAGCCAAATTGTGATCCACTCTGTTAACAGTCCTGGCTCCTTTTTCATCCTAAATGCAAGTGGGCTGGATAGGACAAAGGGGAGGTGCTGAGTGTTTACAACTTTCTGGGAATGTGGTGTCATGGTCCCAAGATTGAGCTTCACAGCCTGCAGTGAGGCAAGAAATGGGTACAGTTGCCTTCTGGCCTCTGGGGCTGAGTCCTGGACTTGTCTTCACCCCCAGACTTTAAGAAATAATGTGTCTTGGAGACAGAGAAGTAACATTGCCATCTCTTGCACTTATTGTGCATATACCGTGGTAACACTTACTACTCTTAGTGTTTCCTTAATAGCAAATGTGCCTAGTAATTGGTGGGGGTCAGCCATCGTGGAAATTGAAACAGTAAAGTTCTGCCATTCTTTCTTAGTGAGAGGAAAAGAGTATTTAAAAATGAAAACCTGGTGGCTTTCCTCTTTCACTGTGACATAAACAAAAAATATGGTATTTGATTTTGCTCAATAGGAGATCAAGCATGGAAAACATAACCCTGAAAAAGAAGTTTCCAGAAAGTCATAATCAGTTAAAAATAGGGTCCTGTAAATCCCTGTATGAATCTACTACAGCAGGTGCTACTCAGAGCTCTCTGTGTGTATAAATATGTGTATGTGTATATATTTGTGTTACATATATCAAAAGTTTATTTGCAGCTTTAGGGCTTTATACTTCTCAGTGGTCTAAAATTTTCCAGTGGTAGTAAATTCTGCATTTTGTCCCAGTAGCAGTAGAATATACGTTTTTTATTAGGAAAGAACTAAATTGTAATTCAAACTACTCATGGGCTAACAAGTGTGAAATGGACTAGGAGTTGCTCAAAGTAAGTCTCATGTATTCACCAAGTTATCTTTATTTGCCTTTAGAAAATACCAATCTGAAAATAAAAAAAACTGATAGAACAGAAATATGTGTGTTAAGTATTTACATACACATATGCCATACTGCTGCTGAATGCTGCTGTTAGCACGTATAAATGTATTTTAGAAGTAGCCACAGTATTTGTAGGTGTGAGCCTTGCAAGAAGAAACATCAGCTCAAGAAGTCTATTAAATGCAATGATATCTGTGAGAACTGTAGGATTTCTGCTTAGTTAAATGGTTTTAGTGAATTTTGGTTTCCAGCTGTTGTGTTAAACACTTAGAATAGGTGTGAATCATATTAACAGAGTTTGATTAGGGAAAAAAAAAAAAAGCTGAATGGATTTACGAATTGTCTTTTTTTAGAGCCTTTTAGGGTATCCTTATGCACAACTCTTTCTTTGTTCTTATCTTCCCATCAAGGTCATCCAAACATTTTTCCTTATATTTCCTGTGAAATTCTGTGTGCATTCCCTTGCCTTCCAGGCTTAGTTTAATTCATACTTGAATGTGTGCAGGACTATGCATTTTCCCAGCCTCTCTGTATACTTTCTTCCTGGCCACTTACTTTTCTGTCTTCTGTTCATGCGGTAAGAAGAGAATATTTTCAAAACTTAGGTTATTTCCGAGCACTTTATATCCTGTTAGATCCTCTCCTGAGCTCCTGTGTACTGCAGAGCCTCCCATCTTGGGAAAGGCAGTGGAAGGCCTACGGGAGAGCAAGGACCTGAATACTGGGTGGCAGAGCAGAATCAAAATGTTACTCAAGCAGCTCTGACAGGGTTTGGGCATGCAATAGGTGTTGGCTCAATTCCCCAGTAGCCATCTGAGCACTGATTGCAGCTCTGGAAGAGCATGGAGATCTTGAATATAAGGTGGCAAACAGGGGCTTTCCTTGGTTGGTTTGGTCAGTATGGAGCCATAATTATGAAGTCTGGCCTTGGCTCTGAAGGAAGGGAAAGGTCGTGCAGCAAAGCTGAGGGTCTCATCCTTTACATCATGCAAACTGGTTTTGGGCTTGGTAGGGCTGAAACCTCTACTCACCCCACCCATACTAGCTGAAGGCTTCCAAGAATGTTCAGGATTAGATCTTTCGATTTTCAAAGAACAACACTGATGAAGTACTTCTAAAAATATCTTGATTAGAAATTATTCCTTTTTAATATTTTAGTCTATTGCCTGTTTTGTTGTTTCTTAGTGCATACCCTTTTTTTTACAAGGTGTAATTTTTTTGGAAAAAAAGTAAATCTTTCCATTTTGACTCAAGAAAGCAGTTTTCTAAGACTAAAGGATTCATTAAATATGATTCCTCATAAATAAAGTCAAAAGAGAGCAGCTAGTAATGGAGAATGTTTTCATCATTGACTCACAGTATTAAAAAAAAAAAAAACCAACAGAAATCTAGGGTTTGATTAAGAGAGTCCCCACGTCTTGTGTTCTGTATGAAGTGCTATTTTTCTCGGAAAGCACTATGTAGAGACTCATTTCCTATTTGTAGCTACTGACAGAGAGGTTGAGATTTGTTTGAGATCTCCAAGGAAGTTTGGGGCACAGCCACAGGTAGAAATCTTTATCTAGTGCACTAAGCCCATGCCTTTCAAAGTGGATTCAATTCTCTGTTCCTAGACTGGTCTTGTATTTGGGTAAATTTTTTTTAACACTCCATTTTGTAGATGCTCTTTGAAAGTATTTTTATTGGTCTTTTAAAAATTTTTTTTGCATGCAGCTGCTTTAGAACTGAGATTGGATCAATGACTGTGTAAGCTATAAACATTGTTTCAAGAACCATGTGGTCATAGTACAGCTTGATGTAGCAATGTAAACAAATGGCTTTATTTTCAGAAGTGCTGAGCATTGAAAAGTTTTTCTGGAAGCCCTTGGGTGCTTGGCAATTTGAAAATGTCTTTTCTTTAACCTAATCAGACCTCAGACTGATAGAACTTAGACTCTGAATTCTTATTGAATGTAAATGTATTTGGAGATTGCAGTCTTAAAGCCGAACTGAAAGTTCTGATTTCTTGGCCCTAACTTCTGTTCTTGAATTTGGATGTCCATGTGTTTTGCCAGTAACTAGGGTGAAAATAGGCTGTGCTGTAATGCATGTAGTTACTTTTTCTTCATAATGAAAGTGCGGGTGTTGTCAGGTGTGCAGTGAATGTGACAGGTCTCAGAGGAGCAATTATCAGCCTGGCCAGCTCTACTCACACTTACATTTTTACACGATGGGCCCATTTTTTCCCCACTTACTGGAAGAAGTTTTTATTTTTTAATTTTTTTAAAATACTCTTAAGCTTATTGCTTTATGGCAGCATTTACTTCTGTCCTTGTATTCCACGTACTGAAGATTATTCTAAAAAAATCTCTAAAAGTTGAGCACCTGCTTATTTGTTGTCCTTAATGAAGGCTTTTATGCAGTAACAGTGAAACTTCTGGTACCTCCACAGATAAGGAAAAGCAACTTGGATGGAGAAGGTAGTGCAGGAACCTCAGGGGGAAATTCCCAAAAGAAAACACTGCTTTTACTCGCCAGCTACAGTTGCTAAGTGACAGCAGTGGAGTTAACTTCTCTCATAGCTTACACAATCTCAGCACAAAAAATATGAAAATCTCATTAGTTTAGTCCACAATGTTGTAGGTTCAGTTGCATGGGTAATATACATTCCTGCACTTGATGAGGATACAAGGACACAGTTAAATTTATGTCTACAGCCACTCCTTTCTTGGTTTTTAAATTGTTAGGATTTTGGAAGTGATGTGCAAGCGAGATACACTTAGGCACAAAACAGACTTTCGAAACAGATTGTCTTTGGAATGGACAGTTTTTGACCATTATTGCTGGAATAAATCTGGGTATTCCCTCACATTTGCCAAAATCAGGTATCACTATGACTTCCCTAGTTATCCTGTTAAGGAAAACTTTGGAAGGCAAATGGCTTCTAAGATGACTTAAGTTCAGCTCAAATTTGAGCAATGTCAGAACGGAAGATCCCACTTTTGCAAAAAAACCCCACCTGTTCTGCAGTTAGATGGGGATCCCACCATGACAATTAAATGTGTCAGTCTTTGGTGCTTTGTTCCTACACACTGAATGAAGTGATCTCCAAAGTACCTAATGCTCCAGCCCACTAAGGCTTTACTGGTGCTTGCAAAACCAATACTTCAAACCACAGTGGTAATAAAATTGAATGTTGTTGCAAAGTGTGTAGGCACTAATGAAATGATCATGAAATATCTCTGTATATAGTGAGAAACACAAAAGGAAGGTGATGGCAAGGCTGAGTATCTCACAGTTACTTTCCAAAGGTGATGGTTAGTGACAATTCATACTCAGCAGGAGATTTTTTGTTCTTGATAAATGAGCAGATGGGATTACTGTGTTTCCTGTCTGCCCATTGGCAGCAATTATGATATTACATTTAATCACAGAGATAGGTTTTGTGTACATTATAACCTCCATAGACAGCAGGCATCAATCAACAATTCTGATTTCCTTGCCCTCTTCTGTTAGCACTCTTGCTCTGAAAGGATAAAGGAAAAAAATCCAAAACAAACCTTCATTTCAACCTTGCAAGAAGAGGCTGGGAAGGAGGGTGTAATGAGCAGTACTGTGCTGATATGTTTTAATAAATATTAGTTTACTGCATACCACAACTGAGAGCAAATACATGCAATTACTTGCAAATTTCTTCAGTGTTTGTACTTATAAATCTCTGCCTAAATCTTCCCAGCTGGGAGTTAGGCTGGTCTTTCTGCTGTGGAAGCAGGGCTTTGTTCTCATGTTCAGCTTTGGCTCAGTCTGGAATAATTCAGAAACGTATTAGATAGATTGCTGCTCCCAAAAGGCATAATGAAATAACCTTCACTCCCAGCCTTAGGGAAATAAGCACACAATCAGGGTTTGGGCAGATTTCTCGATTAAACAAAGAGCTAACTGTGCACAAATTGCTCCATAACAATTTGTAAAGAGTCCACTTTATAAATTTCTTGCAGATGTAAAGCTGATATTTTTTAATCAGAATGGCAGGGCTGGTAAAGTTGAAATGTCTTTAGCATTTTCCCTTTGCTCCATAATTAGTATCAGAAATATTTAGATTTAAAATGGAATTGGTAACACATCCTAGGTTATTTTTTGATTTGTGTTTGGAAGCCAGTGAAATGTAATGTTAAGCCCAAGTTAAAGTCTCCATTTAATGCATATAGTGAACTTAATCCATCTGGAATAGATTCAGGATAACTTGGTGCTGTCAATTTTTATTTTGTTTAATTTCATATGGTGTTCAGCAAAGGAATGAGAAGTTATTGCATTTAATGTTGTTGTGACTTAGGTGTTCTCTGGTCAAATTATTCAATAAATCAAAATCAGGATCTGGTTGTAGCTGCAAAGTGTTGTTTAGTATAGGATATCTGGGAGATTTTCAGCAGCTTTGCATTGATTGAACAAGACACACGTGTCATGCAAAAAACATGCAGTATTTTGATGAATAGCTGTATTAGATGGCAAGTCTAGGGACCCAGTAAACACAACTTCTTATTTTACTGGTCTTTGTTTTTAACTTGAGGGCTTCAGTGTAAAAGAAAATACCACTTGAGTATCATTCTGATGCCTTACTGCTTATCTGCAACCCATAGTCTTATGCCCTGAAATCTCCCCTGACATTTAAAAGTATGTAGCTATTTTCTGTGCATCAGTTTGCTGCCGATCACCTCTCATTTTTCAGCTAATTAGTTGGTTCGAAGTCCTGCTCTCACCTAAACATACAAGGATATTGCTACAATTCCTGGAGAATGGTAGTGATTTTCAGACTGCCCTTCCAGTGAAGCAAGGTTCCTGCTCCTTAGACTGGTGCCTGCCTGTGTCTCTGGCTCTGCTTTTCAGTGTTATGTCCAGATACTAGAGCCAGTTTCGGTAAACCTGCAGTCATGTAACAGAAAGCAGAATCCATTCCCCAGTTTCCAGTGTCACGCACTGAAGAGGAGCATTGCTTGTATCAGCACAGCTGTCAGCAGATACTGGTAGGTCCTGTTTCTACAAGCACAATGTTCACTTTCAGTTGAAATAGACTTGATTTAAAAAAGAAAAAAAATAAAGTGAACTTCCCTTCAAAATAGGCGCAGCTGCTTGCCATGAAATTGTGCTGCTTTCTAAAACTGCACTGCTTGAATAGTACAAATCCAGCTGCTACCTGGACCAGTTCTTGGAGACCAAAGGTGTTAGTGTAGCCTGGGGAGCTGCTTCTCCAAAGGCTTCTCAGGCTGAGCCTGCTGTATGCTTGGTGTTCTCCCTCAGAACCTCATCTGTCCACTCATATCAGTCGGGGAGGTTTTGATTTGAAGGCTCTCTGCTGTGTTTTACCCTTTGAGAGTAGCATGTAGCTTCTCAGGCAGGCCCACCTGGCCTTTACACCAGCTGTCCCTTTCAAAGGAAATATCTGAGACATAATCAGGAAGCCTGCTCCTGTACTCCATTAAATTGATGGCAGAATTGGAATTTCTACTTGTGCAAGATGAGCTGTGGTTTAGGCTCATGCTGTAGGTGGGGTGATAAACATAAATACTTAAATAGTTAAGAATGGGCTTGCCACACCTCTGCATAAATGCACGGCACCCATGGTCATCTTGTTTCCTTCGTGCACATGGGCCAGTGTATAACCAGTCTAAAACCAGTAGAAAATTATTAAAGTGATTTCAGAAGGGATGAGTGCTAGGGCTGCACACTGAAGTGAAACAGCAATATGGTAGGCAGCACCTTGAGCTTGTGAGAAAAAAGACGAACTGAATTTCCTGGGAAATTCATCTTATCTTTTACTCTGTTACATGTTTGACAGGACCTTCTGACAGCTTTTACCCATCAAGCAGATATGAAACACTGTTCAAACTACTTGTATTCTGATAGATGAACCCAGGGTTAGGAAATGAACTTCACAGTTAGAGTGGACATTTAATTAAATACTATGTCGTTCCACCAACAAAGGCTGTAGCAACTGCTTAAGGTACTGCTGCTTTTACACTGGAGAATCTGCAGTGGCATGTTGAACAGGAAGGCCCCTGCTTGGTTCTCTTTTAAAATTGCATTTAAATGTACACTAGATACACATTCATCACTTTAATCTAAACTCTACTGTAAATTAACATGTATAGCCTCTGAGATCATGCACTTTCACAGAAGTACTCTAATGAAACTTGGCAGCTTTCACCCCGTAACATCATTTGTTCCATTCACTAGCAAAAGCAGACCTCAAACAAGTCAAAACTGTGCTCAGTAATGAGTTCCATTATTTTTCTTTATGTTTTTGGAGTCTCAAAAGCCTCCTGTCCTGTGTCTTTATTTTCCAATAAGTCAAAAAAGCATGACAGGCCTGCAGAAGTATCAAAGGAAAGCTTTTTCATGTAAGATCCTGAGATGTTTGTCATTTACCATAACCAAGCGTGGGACTTGAATTAGCATGAGTGACTTGTTGTCAGTAAGGAAGCTTTCTTCTCAGAACCAGTACATTAGCTGCTTGATGTTCAAGGATGCTCTTTCATACACAGTTGCCTGTCGCCTGGGTGATTCTGTCAATGTCTTTTGCATCCGTATTGATACTCATACGATGTTGACATGAAAAATGGGTGCTAAAGTAAGCTCATAGATATAAAGGTTTTGTTTGACTTTACCATTTTTGTTGACCTCATAGAAAAATACATGCTTATCACTGAGGCACCACTGACATTGGGCTGATGAATAATTTGGTTACAACTCTATGTTGTCAACAGGAAATGGGGTGACTGTTGCTCAGTTTTGGGGTGGAATGGGAAGGATGAAACTTGACAAGCCACATTTCTCCTCTGTAAGGGGAAGCCAGTGTAACCCAGTTTTGGCCATCATAATCCATAGCAATGAAGAAAAAAAAAGGTGTTGTAAAAACCCATTCATGTAGCCTGTGTGTCTGTTTGTTGGGTGAGTGGTGATGTCTGATCTGTCTAAGCTGAGAGCTCGGACTTGGGCTCATAGCGTAATGGGACAAGCTGAAGAGAGAATAGGTTGCTTCACTGTGTCTTGAGTTGCTTAATTTATACAGTCATAAAGTTTCTCCTAAAGAGGGCAGGTAGATTAAGTTTATTCTGTGCCTCATTGCTGTATTTAGCTGTGTAGGTACCATTAATAAGTAAGAAACTTAGTAAGTAAGTAAGTAAGTAAGCTCTGAACCTGCTATTTTCAAATATGTCTTTTTTTTTTTTTTTCTTACGGTCTCAGAGTTAAATCTAATTAAAATCTAATGTCTTTCCACTTCAAGATAGAAAAAATAATCAGGGTAACAGTTATCTGCATAGGAAAAAATTACTAGAATGCATTCAGTACAGATCTTTAACCTTCAGTAAGCAAGTGATTTTGTCATAATGTACTAGTTGATGGGTTTTATTTTACTGAATTAATCTATTATGTCAACTAAAAATAACCAGGAAGTCTTTGATACGTTCTTGTCAATCTTTTGTCTTCCTAGATACACAGGTATGTATTTATTTTAAAATACATTAATATATGTAAATGTAGATCCTTAATGAGTTCTGTGTTCTTCCTAATACTGAAGGAAGCATTAAGTAATAGTAAACACAAATAGAAATAATTTCTTTATAAGGCAAAGAAAGTCTGTTCCAGTATAAGTGTCTTCCCCTTAAAAAATATGGTCTGATTCAACTAGTGGGTTATGACCCACTGAAGTTTCCACAGAAGTCAGTATAGATCTGCAAGTGATCAGTAGGGCAGTTGATGGTCTCCAGTGTATCTGTGGGGATTAACCACTGTTTCTTCTGGGTCTATTCTGATGAGCTCTCTAGATCCATATTTTTGGAGGGAATATCAGGTGCCCAAGAAGTCAGAGGAGAGATTAGTAATTCTACTAATAAACAGTAGCTCATCAAACACCTGCATGTTTGTCTGGGTATATATTCTTACATAGTCAGAATAAAAACCAGAAAATGTAGTAGAATGATGCTGATGCAACCTGGGATTTATAGTATGCTTGGAGTTCCCACCAGTTACACCACACTGCTCAACTGAGTTGCTTTACTACCAGCTAGAAGTAGAGGAAGAGGACGCAAAGCCTCTCACACAAACTGAAAAGGTCTTTCTGATACAGAAGTGAGGAATGCCCATTCTGATTTCCAGCTATTCCCAACTTGGATTGCTTCTGTTCTTACTTGTTTTTTTCTTGGCTTCTGCTCACTTTGTACTTTATTTCTGTCATACCTTTTTCCTTTTCTTTACATACAATTTCTCTGCAGCATGCTTAGATAATGATTAATGGGAACTCTGAGTCAGAACACCTGGCTACCGTAAGTCTTTCGTTTAACAGGGGATAAGCCAGCAAACTTCAGGGCAAAGAGCTCGTGTACCTCATTCTGGTGATCAAGTTTAAACAGCAATCTCTTACATTCAGTCCCCACCACTTAGGGGAAAACTGTGTATGTGGCTGATAATATATGTGCATTTGTTGGCAGATGCTTTCAGCCTGCCTCTGTGTAGTGCTGCACAGGTTTTATTTGATGCATCATTTTATATTATCTTTACTCTCTTATGATCCAGAATCCAAAGGGTATATCCCTCCTTTTCTTGTGAAAGAAACTGAGGATGCCTCATTTGTTTTCAGGGGCTCTTCCTGTGCTTAGTTATTCCCATGTGGAAGTCAGAACCAGCTTCATGGTGTGATAATACCTCTGCTGCCTCTGCTTCACTTACTCTGTACATGTGTGGATGTGTCTTGTATTTTGAGCTTTCATTATGTAGCCTGCATTCTAGTTCTTCCTTTTTTTCTTTGGTCTGTTCTTACTGAGAAAGGAATGGTTGAAAGATAAAAGCTAAGAATTAATATGAATGTAATGAAGGGAGATAAATGTTGGTGACTGGTACAAGGTTTCAGTTTTCCATTAACCAGTTGTTGTTTCCAGAGTTGGAAATGCTCAAAGCAGCCCATGGCATGTAGTCTGTGAAGTGAACTGGTCCTACAGGTACTTTGGTCTGAGTTTTCTGGCAGCATAGAAAAAATACCTTAGGCTGGGTACAAAACTTTTGGACAGGTCAACTCTCAGTCATTCAAGTGCCTTGTTGAAGACACATGTAGAAGTGGATGTGAACAGCATTCAAAAAACAGAATACCCATCCTAGGGATGAAAACGTGTCAGCATGCCAGATGGCTATCTTGTGTCCAAACCCTCAGATGCCATGCCCACTATATAGCTGTTCTTCCACTCTCTGGTTCATGTTTTATCTAAATTTTCTTGTGGAGCTCTTTGTTTCCAACTTACCTGTAAGTAAAAAGGGATCCATGTGTGTTCAGTGCTTTATTTCATGAAGTATCCTTTAAACTCTTCTCACAAAGCAATTATTTTGCATTGTTTTGAATGTTGTTGTTGTCATTTTACAGCTTCCATCTTGGAGGATTGCTTCTGCTTGCTCCAATGGATCTGAGGCATGTTACCCTTGGTGCTTTATGATTGTTTGGGTTTTCTGTCCCCCGCAGAACTTGAATTAAAATATGGCCTGGTCTTGCCTGCAGACAGAACCACAACATTTTACTGTTTTTTCCGAGTATTAATCATAGAGTGATTTTGGAGCTTTTGATCCCTGCTTTAGTCAGATCTCAAATTAAATATTCCACACTCCCTCCAAACCTGCATGTTCAACTGATCTGTCTCGAAACAGTAAGGAATTACTTAAAAACCTTTTCCTTTATGAAGTTTTTTGGTATTTCTCAGAAGTTTGACTTTCAATAGTTTTTTTGTTTCTTCAGTACAGCTCTGTACTTGCACTACTGCAAGTACACTTGCAGCTGTTAACTATGAGACAAGTCCAATTCTTCTGACCAGCAGTAGTGACCTTGAGTCACCAAGATGTGTCTTGCTGCCTGCAGCATGCCTGCTGGTCAGTGCTTAGGAAATGAGCCTTTGTCATGATGCAGAATTCAGGTAAAGCTTACTTGCAGCTAGGAGTTGGAACATGGTGCAAATCCTGTTGGGTGCCTTTGAAACAACAGGGATTATGAAGGAAGGGTGTTTAGAAAAAAAAAACAACCTGGCAGCAAAGGCCAAACAGGCAGAAGTAGTGCTTGCCCAATGAACTCCATTGGGCAGAGAGGATCGCTGTCCTGTGGGTTAGCTTTGGAGAGTCTTTTCACAAGGTTAAAACCAGTCCTCTACACTGAGGAGCCCAAGGACTTCTTGAAGCCCCTGAATATTTGCCTCTGTCCAGCAGACAAATACGCAACAAAGAGGAATGAGAATGGGCTGGTGTAAGCAGTAGCAAGGCACAATTCACATGAAGAAGCTGCAGGTTCATGGTCATGAACAGTCAAAGAGGAAATTGGCTTTGTTGAAGGCTGCACCACATCTTGGTGTAAAGGATAAAGAGAGCTAAGCAGAAGGCTCAACAATTAGACATCTTGTCATACGAAGGTCAGAAGAAGTTAGATATATCAGCAATACACACGAATAATGTATAGTCTCCAAAAGAAGTGAAGATGGCCACAGAGTGGTACCATCAACTAAAGGTATTAACACAAAGAGGTGGGAAAACTAAGAGGATGTGACAGGAGTGTGGTAAAAGGCATATTGCATGCCAGTCCCAATAGGTTAGCAAATTCTGTGGAAAAGATACAGGGAAAAAAAAAAAAAAAAAATTTTTTTTTTTAAATTAGGAAAAAAAAAGCTGCTAAACTGTCACTAAACTTGGAGATGGGAGCAGAGGTTTTGGTTTAGTAAGAAACATCTTAGTGGCCATACTGAGGTATCATTCTATAGGGACTTGTCTAAAGTGATAGGTGCATCTGTAGTCCCTGTTACCTTTTAGATGTTTTTATGAATAAAACATCCATCTAATTTGAGAAGCATGGATTCTTTTCAGGTTAATGATGTCACCTTTTAGAACATATGATGATACATCTGTTCAGCATGGAAGATCACATCCTGCTGATTGAATGAACTTGTGTTGAACTGAAAATAAGAATCTTTTTATTGCGAAATGATGGACATGTATGCTATAACCTATTTAAGAGTACACAGATTACCAGATCCATCTGTAATAATGATAATGTATATATATATTTAAAAACCGTACCAAACCCCAAAACAAAATTGGCTGTGCCAGAAACATCGGGAGCCATCAGGGACTGAATATATTTTCTTTTTAAATAATCTTGCCAAAAAGAATTTCTTCTCTTTTCCTTTCTGTGTCTGTACTTGTATAAAAATTGAATTCATACGAGGTGATGGGACAGCAGCAAAATACATAGCCTGCTCTGAATCACAGATACTGGAAGAAAAATAAATTGCAATAAATTCAAACCCTAAGAGAGAGATTGAAGAGATGCAAGGAGAACTTTCTTTGCTTTGCATGGCTGCTCTACATTCTGTCAGCCAAGCCCAAGGTGACAAGTTGTTGACTCAAAAGAGTCTGCAGGAATGTTAAATG
Source organism: Heliangelus exortis (assembly GCF_036169615.1). NCBI lineage: Eukaryota > Metazoa > Chordata > Aves > Apodiformes > Trochilidae > Heliangelus > Heliangelus exortis. Next base: position 52,916,693 of record NC_092423.1, on the reverse strand, counting down.
GTTATCGTTATTTAATACTTACACTCTATTAAGCGACAGCCTCTTCTTTAGGTCTTCAAAACCCTTTTCAAGCACGCACTCGTTTTCCAGGCTGGAGGCTGCTCTTTTTTACAGGCGAGCCTCGAGGTCTTGCTTAAATCCTGCAGCGGAGCTGAGCTGGGGAGGAGTTAGAGCTGGCATTTCTGTTCCCACTGCTCCCTGCTCACTCTTTGTGGTACAGAAACAGTTGACGCTGGGGATTGTGCCTGGTGAGCAGAAGTCCCCTTTTGCCTGTGATTACTAAGTGCCTTCATTTAGAAGCTCTTTCATGAAGCTGTTGGCTTACAGACTAAACAAACAGCTCCTGAGGTCCCCACAGGGCAATCCTGCAACTTCCCTGCTGGTTAGGGGAAACCTGAAACGCCTTCTTATGGGGGGGCCAGGGAGAAGGTGGTTTTTTGGGGTTTTTTTTGTTTGTTTTTCTCCTTGAATAATGTAGTTCTCCTATTCTAATCTTCTACTGGGAGCTTTACAGTCCTTACCAATCACTGAAAACAGAATGCTTTATTAGAAAGTTTGGAAAATTAACTATTAAAAACTATTAATTGTGATGTTTAATTAATTATTAATGGTGGTGTTTCAGTTTGATTAGTGTCTGACTAGTAAATATATTTGAAAAGTGGAGGTGAAAATTTTTCCCCCCTTGAAATCCTCCTCCCCCCGCCCCCTTGAAGCATTTTGACTTTAGGCCTATGTAACTTTAGGAAATCTGTAAGTTGTGTACTTTAATCTCTGCTGAGGAGCCTAATTTTGGGCACTGCTCTTTCAGTCTTGGCTCTAAGTACTGTATACTTTTTTCCCTTAGATTCATTCCCTACTTTGAGTTCTGTGACGTATTCTGAACAGTTCTGCTTGCTTTGTTTTGCAGCTGACTTTCAAATTGCTGTAATCTGTTCAGTGTTACATGATTATTTCAGCTTAGAATATCTCCACCACACAATTCATGTGCTTTATAATTAAGAAGCATTCGTAATGAAAAACTAGATCCAAACAATGAAAGACAAGGACAAGACTTGATCATACAGCTAGGGAAAAAACAGCAACACCCCAAACCTCAGCATATTAGAGCTCTAATTTTTTCCTTGTGTTTAGTGCATTGTTTTTGTCATCAGATGTGCTTCACTTCTTCTTCTTACCAGCAATGCAGTACAATATTTTACTTCGGATAAACTGTAATTTTTGCAAAAACTGTGCAATTGCCTTAGACCTCTTGTGACACCCCTTGCTGTCCCTTTATGCTAGAAGAAAATGTTAGCTTGGCAGAAATAGGCATGAGAATTTAAGACAGTTAAGGTACATTAAAGTCTTTTATACTCATAAATTCAGAATTTTTCACTTAAAAGGTTTGCATTTTTTATGAATAGGCTGTGTGTAAAAGTCAAGTACATTCAGCTCACCATGAAACATACCTTTAAGAAAGAAGTCAGGCTGCTAGAAAATACCCATAATACTAGGAAAATATCAAATTATGTGACAGTAGTTGCACATTTTTGAGGCATGACCAAATAACATATCACTCGAAGCATTTCCCTACCCTCTTGTTGTTTTTTCCCTGCTGGAACTGGGAGGAAATGGATACTACACACCCACCCATTCACAAAAATCCTGGCGGTAGGCCAGCTTCCCTCTTTCTCCTCATCCCTGAGCCAAGCTCCGGTCTCTTTTCCCCTTCTCCTTTCTTACTCCTCTTTGTGGTTGCTGCCTGACAGATTTGTACCTATTTCAGCAACAAATGAGCTTTATGAGGCCTTCTCGCAGAGGTCCTCTGGTATTGCTCATTATGCACACAGATGTGCTTCTTAAAACCTGCGTTTACACTGAACTCTGGCTTGGGGAATTTTGTGGTTTTTTTCCCTTCTTTTTAGCTGCTGTTTTGTATCCTGATTCTCCTTCAACTTTCTGTGTTGTTTCAAAGAATCTGTACTGGCATAGGCTGCCAGCAATTGGAAGAAAAATGTTCAAAAGCCCTTGCACACATCCATATGCCAGATCTTTGCCAATACCTTCTCCCCAGCTGCTTTGGCAGCAAAAGTAATACCTGTTATGGCAGCAGCAGCAGCCGCTGCAACCACTCCAGATGCCCTGGCTAGAGCAGTGTGGTAGGACTTAAACGTGCAGTTCAACATGCCAGTGCCTGGGGGTTGGAATCTGAAGCTGTAAAATGAAAAACTGTGTACTGAATTGTCCCCATAGTGATTCTCAGCTGCTTTGGGAATGTAGGTTTTGGATCATGTCCAAAGCGTGATTTTAAAATTTTTTTTTTCTTCCTCTTTTCCTTGGTGGACTTAACAGAGACCACTGTTAAATAGATATTAAATAGAGAACACTGGCTGGAAAAGCTCTTCCCAGCAGACCCCTCTATCTTTTATCTGATGGGCTGGAAATTCCTTGGCCTGCTTTGGCCTTCAGCCTGTTAAAGTCTGGTAAAATACGAGCTTATTTAGGAGGGTGAATGTGTCTATGTATGTTGAAGAATGCCTCGTACAGCCATGCCCCACCCAAGGTGCTGGCTCTGCTTACTGCTGCCCTGGGAGCATAATTAAAGCATTAGTTTAGCATCCTGCTGGCCACAGCTGGGCTTGTGCCACTTCCTCCTGGGCCAAGGGGTTAGCTAGAGCCTGCGAGTCCATTGCAGCTGGAGGAGTGGCAAGTGTTGGTGCTTGTGCCCACTGGTGTTCCACCATCTCAAGTGCTGGTGCTGAGCATAGTGGGCCCTGTGCAGGCTACTCCATGTCCAAGCTCGCTGCCTGGAGGTTACAGCAGGAGCTGCAGTTCCAGGGTTTGGATAACCTCAAGTCCGCTCTTGCCGAGACCTTGTGAACCGGACTGGGCCAGACATAGGGCAACCGTGGCTTTTATCATGAATGTCAGTGGCTCCAGGCCACTCCACTGTCCCTGCTGTGCTAGCAATGGTGGGGCAGCGTGGTGAGGGAATGTGAGAGAAGGGTTGCCAGGGCAGAGAAGAGAAGCCCTGGCCTCTCTCAGTGGCTGTGGGGGGGTAGTCCCCAAGACAGCTTAGCTATCTTTGTTGTTTCTGGGCTGTGGGAGCAGGCAGGTCATTGTGTGGCTCACACATGGGAGACTCAGGTCCCAAACCTCAGGAAAGCTTTGCCATTCTCTGGTGTCTGCACATGCTGGTGACATCTCATGCATGCAGGCATAGCCTCAGTGGGCTACTCAGTATGTGTATCAAATGTCACCAGTCATGGTAGAAATGCTTTCCTTAAAGAACTGACACAGCACAGCACCTGATGCTTCAGGTTGGTGAAGTTCCTTCCTCTGCCAGGCTCCCAAAATGTTGTTGGGTTTGGAGCCCACCACATGCTTTGCTGAGTTTGTGTAAGTGAGGTGAGTGAACCGGGTGCCCAGACTTCAGTTTTATTGTGCATACAGCTGGCAATCAGGGCAAATCAGGAGTTACACACATCCCCATAACATAGCACTCATTTCAGCTTGTTCTCTGTGTTCCTCCTTGAGCTCCAGCTCAGCACCAGGGAACAAGGAATTTCCTCTCTCAAGGCACACAGCTTCAAGCCGAGGATTTCTCTCTGCTGAGATCACATGCACAGGAGAAACACCATCTGCCTGGGAGCCAAGTGCTTCAGTTAAGAACGAACTTAACTGTGGATTACTTACAGAGGGTTAACTGACAGAGTCCCCCTGACACCCTTCTCCCTCACCCCCATTATGTGCTGCTCTGGAAGGAACGGGAGAAGGGAGTGTGAGGCTCTTATTTTCTCTCTAATCCTGTGTTTGAAAAGGAGACTCTCCCTTGAATTTTTTTCAAAAAGCAAATTCTATGCCAAATCTGTAATCAGGTACTAATAGGAATGAATGTCAAAAGCAAAGGCAGCCAAAGGGAGCTTTTCATCTTGAAAACTGCTTTCCCACCTGGCCAGAAAGTCTCCACATGTTCCTGGCATGATGGATTAGCCCTCCCTGAGTCTCCTGTGAGGGCCTACCTGGTGCCCAAGTGTTGACTCTTAACTCTCTTGAGTCCTGGTTGTTGCTGTCTCACTTTGACCTTCTCAAGATCTTTCAGGTGAGAGTGGAGGAAAGGCATTTGCCTCTTGTGCTGAGGATTTACATGCCATATCTGCCTGGAAAGGAGCTTACACCTCCGGGTGTGTTAGGAAGTAGCTCCTTATATTTCTGCCAAAACAGACCAGCCTTGTGTGTGAAGGAGAAAGTGGTATTTGCTGGTCCTTTTGAAACATCTTCTGTTGGTCTCAGTTTCTACCATACCTCATCATAGCATTGTTCACAGCATCCTGATTTAAGGTTTGTTGTTGGTGATTGTCTCTGTTGGTGGTTCCCTCCAAGCTGTATCTGTGAATCTGCAGGCCTGTGAAAAATAGCTTTCCAGGTCACACCTGCTCTTACCATTTGGAACTGTTCAGCATGTTCTGGAGATCCATTTTGGAGAACTGAAAAAAATGCGCTTGTGTACTTTATAGCCTTGGTCCTGCTTGCACACAAGAAAGTGACAATCCCTTCTTATTTGCTCTTCGTCTGCCCTGAAAGGCAGCTTGTGCCACCTTTATTGTAAACATCACTGAAGTGTTGCCATCTCAATTTGACTAATGAGAATACCTCATCAAGAAGAACCTAGGAACACAGGCAATTGTTGATGCTGCTTGTTCACATTTTTCTATCAAGAAGGCTGCTTAACTCAAGCATGATTGAGAGTCTCTTGAGCATGACCCTAAGCTTGGGCATCGAGTGAGAGGTTATTTTTTCTGAAGAGATGTCACCCCAGGTTAAATACTTGGAGAAAACAAGTCATGATGTTCTCTTTTAGAGCTAAAACAGAGACCTGGGTTCCTTCAATGAATGCCTTTTTTGTATATTTCACTCTACAAAGTACATGAAGAAGATGCTTACACGAGTTGTTCTCTTAGGCTCATCTGAGGTTTTTGGTGCTGCAGTATGGGTACATGAAACTAATTGCAGACTGCTCAAGTCAAGAAAAGTGCAGAAATAGCACTTGAAGAGAAATAGGATTATACTTTTCCTGTGTTGCTAGGACTCTTCTCTGTATGTGGGTCAGAAAATGAGAGGTTTCCTTATCTCTAAAGTGATTCTTGCATAGAGCTTATGAATTTGTGGCAAGAGGGTGTGCTGGATTTGGAAGGAAAGCTGTAGGCTGGTGGCTGGTGGCTGGGATGGAGCTTAAGTTAATTCTGGCACCTTCAGCTACCTATTTAACAAAACCATGTGCTGTTTAGGTGGGCCTAATTTCTTGTAGAAGTTGAGTGAGATCACTCTTGAGAAATAAAATTTAGGCAGTTTCTTTTAGTCATAGAATCATAGAATCTGAATGGCTTGGGTTGGAAGGGACCTTAAAGATCATCTAGATCCAACCCTGCAGCCATGGGCAGGGGCAGCTACTGCTAAATCAGGTTGCTCAAGGCACCATCCAACCTGTCCTTGAGCACTTGCAGGGAGGGGGCAGCCACAAATTCCCTGGGCACCCTGTTCCAGTGTCTCACCACCCTCACACTAAAGAATTTCTTTCTAACATCTGACCTAAATCTACCTTCTTCCATCTTAAAGCCATTACGCCTTGTCCTGTCACTACACGCCCTTGTAAAGAGTGCCTCCCCAGCTTTCCTGTAGATCCCCCTCAGGTACTGAAAGGCTGCTCTAAGGTCTTCCCAGAGCCTTCTCTCAGGGAGAGAACAACCCCAACTCTTTCAGCCTGTCTTCATAGGAGAGGTGCTCTAGCCCTCTGATCATCTTGGTGGCCTTTTTCTGGGCTCACTCCAAGAGCTCCATGTCCTTCCTGTGTTGGAGTCCCCAGGACCTATCCACAGAACTCCAGGTAGGGTCTCACAAGTGTGGAGTAGAGGGGAAGAATCACCTCCCTTAAATGCCAGGGGAGACTGGCACATCTCCTACTTGATATGAGTGATCAAAGAGAAGGTAGAACTGGTACTTGTACATGCAAACTATTTTTATTTTGCTATTAAGAGTATATGAAATACATGCATGGAATAATAATAAAGGAATAGACGTTGCTGTCTTTAAGGAGAATATCCGGGGAAATTTCAGCTAGTAGCTTAATAATATGCTAGGGAAAAAAAAATCTGCGGCTGAGGATTCACGGTAATGTTGTAAAAAACTTCTACAGAAGTGGTCTGTTTTAAGTTGAGGATTGTGGAATGGCATCATAAAAAATAAATATTTTCCCCCTTTTTTGTCTTAGAAAAGCCTCAGGTCATAAACGTCTTGAAAGAAAAGGATTTTTTAAAATTTCTTTTTACCCTTTTGAATGGAACAAAGTTGCTTGCAAAAAATCATACTATTTGTACATAACCCACAAGATAGCAGGGTTGAGAGTCCTATTTTTAGTGTCAGTCAACCAGCTTTCTATGCTGGAAAATACCAAACTCCTGGCACCTAAATGTTAATACTATCAGCTCTCCAAGAACAGGTTTAGAAGATATTTTAATTCCATTAGCTCAGCTTGTGTTATCAGCTGTAATAATAATAGTAAATTTATTTCATGTATTATGTTAGCCCCCTCAAAGATCTGGATAAGGCTGTTATTTTCTTTAGTTCATGCTGCAACTTAGGATTTCCACTTTAAACCTAAATTCAGCCTTTCCACTAAAATGCTCAGAAAGGATCTTTCTACCTCATGTCCACAATCCTCGTAAACCCAGATTATAGTCTTAAAGCAGAAAGTAGAATAATCCCCAACTCTTGATAGAGAGGACAAAAAATATCCTTTGTACAGGAAGCATCTATTTTTTCAAATATAAAATCATCGGTATGTGATGTGCAGTTCTGGTATGAATGAAAACCTGTGCAAACAGCTTTAAAGGTGATCAAAGTTAAAACCTAGAGATTTTAATGCTGACAGGTACCATTTAAAACAGAGATGTACTGTCCTGTCACCTCCAAGTATCTAGATGTTCAAAATCATAACCTGGTGTATGTGAGCATATGAAACACATACTATTGAAAGATCCTGTACCTACATACCTACTTATGTGTGGTGTTGTTGGATCTTTTTATTTGGTGGCAGGTTATGAAACCAGGGGGTTTTATTTTCCAGCTTTTCTCGGCAACCATAACAGCTGGAAACATACGCTGAGAAGGAAAGCTGAGATTCTTACTTAGTAACATGACTGAAAAGACTGGAGCTTAAAAAAAAAAAAAAAAAAGACTGAAAAGAAAAATACGGCTCGTGATAAAATCACAAGAGCTGGCTGCACTGACTCCTCTGAAATTAATGATAAAACACTCAGTGACTTAGTGGGACTTCGTTTCACCCTGGGAATGAAAATAACTGAAAATTATGTTTTGAGTCACTTCAAGGTTAAAGTTACAGTTGGGGAGGTGTCCTAACTTTCATGTCCATACTTGACAATACTTTATTACCCTTAAGAAACACGTTATCTGTTTCTTTCCCCTTTATATGATAGTTGGAGTAACTTCAGCACTCTCACAGCTTGTAAACCCTTACCCTACTAGATGCAATCAGACCCTACTTCTGAACTTTCTAAAAGGTTTTTAGATATTTTATTGTTTCTTTTTGCCTGAGAATGGATTTAGGAACATACAGATAGTTGATAGTTTATTTTTAAAGGTTATGCTAAAGTTCTGGGCATGCCATGGGTCTGGGCTTTATGATTAATGCCAAGAGATGCTGTCCTGATTGTCTACTGTGATTGCGCAGATGACAATGGTAGTGATGGACATTGTGAGAGTGCCCTCACTTGGAATGAGCTGCCCCCTATCCTTTCCCTCAAACATGCAAATGCCAGTATTTTTATTACAACTTCCAAGATGACAAAAAGCAGTAAAAACAGCAGGGAATGACAGCAAACTGTTTCTGAGCTGCTTTGCTTTCTTGAGGATATATTCCCCACTTGGTGGTGAGTGTCCCCAGGAGCCGCATGGATGTGCAGAGGAGAAGGCAGGGAATGGGAACCTCCTAGGACGAGTTGCTGTCCATAGCCTCTTCTCTCCGTGTCCAGTTGTCTTTTTTCTTCCTCCTCCTTTTGTCCTTGAGTCTGAAAACTGAGAGTGCATCATGCGCTAGAGGCATTCAAATCACTAAGTGTGCTTTGTCAAGAAAAAGTAGCTTAGGGATTTATATAGTGATTTCTTGGCTATGCAGCTTTCTCACTCTTTTGTACAACTTTGTGCTGTGTCCATTTAATGACTCAGTTAAATAATGATGGAAGTGCAATAACCTTTCCATTGCTGAGGGTAAAACTTGCTTCCCATTGTGGAGTCAAATACACCAAAGCAGCACTGCTTTTCCAGTTTAACAGGTTTAGCTGATGTTACTGGATTGCCACCGGGTTTATTATCGTTTCATAACTCTCCCAGGGCTGGCAGTGAACATTTTGGTTTTTTGTTCTTTGCCTGTGCAGCAGTAGCGATAGTCATCGGGGCTCTCAGCCCTGCAGATAATCTCTTCAGGGTTATCATTTACTTACAAACAGACGTGTGAAGTATTTGTGAAAAGGCTTTTGAAGTGGCGTTGCAGGCGGATGCTGCCCAGAGCTGCAGAGCAGGCGGTGTTTACACAGGGGCAGAGGATTTCTCCACCCGGTGTGGTTCTCCTCAAGTGCTCGTATTCTGCGGCTACGCTGTTTGCCTTTCTAATGAAGTGAACTGTTTGTTTGAAATATGTGGTAGAAGGTATTTAAACAGAGACTAAAGTAAACTTTCGGACTGTTCAAATAAGCCAGGCATATCTGGTTTGTGAAGTGAAGGAAAACAATTTGGCTGCAGCTTAACTCTGGGAAGGGCAGTTAGGAGCTGTTTAAATATGAACTGAGCTGAGGCGGATGTTGCTGCAGCCTCTCACAGGCCTCTGGTGATGACTGCTGCTCGTGTAGGCATTCCTGGGGATGCTGCCTCGGCGGAGAGCTCAAAATTGCTGTCCTTATTTAAAAAAGGGGATTTATTCATTAGCTGCGAAAACTTGGGTACATTCATATTTGATTAAAACCATCCCAATTAGACAATGGACTGTTGAGAGCCAGCATATGGCTATGGCCTTTATAGCGTCATTAGTAACCCAGAGTCCCCACTTTGAAATAAGATCGTGCCCTAGTGCGCAGACATCTGTTTCTGCCTAGCCAGATGGAGGTCAGCAACATAACTTAAACTGCTAATCCTCATTGTGGAGAGGGGAACAGGAATCTGAGGAAGGTAGTAACAAATGAACTTGGATCCTGCTCCTGGCAAGGCATGAGGTATCAATGGCTGATACAATGCTTGGAACATGAACTGCAGAGCTCTGGTAATAAGTTTCTGCCTAACCACAAGCAGAAGTTCAGAGACCGAAGGAGGGGTGGGAGAAATGATACTCTTTGTGGTTATGGCATTGCACTTCATCTCAGAGAACCTCTGCTGGGTTAGGCGGTTGTGGCACAGCATTTCTCAACAATGGTTGGCAAAACTGAGATACCAGTGGTGGGGGGGGAGCACTTTTCACCCCCTGCCATAGCTCAGAACAATTAAAATCAGTCATGTAGGGAGTTCACGAGCAGAGATTTTCAGCCCTGTCCAATAGAGACCATATGTTTCCATCCATCATTTAAATTTTTTGGTGGGGAAGAAAGAGCCAAGTTGGTTGGAACTACAATACTGCATCCTCTGGTATTGTTTTCCTTCACATTCTCCTTGGGAGCAAGGGGAGTCACAACACTTCAGACTCCTTTAGTTCGGCATAGAGATTAAAACAAACAAAAAGTCCTTATATTCCCGGAGTGCAATAAATATGCTAGAATTTCAATAGGATCCAAACAAGTGACAATAGTAGCATTAAGCGCTGGCAAATCCTTTGATGTTATTGACCAGAAAAGGACTGCTGTCGTCTCTGTCAGGAACATTTAAACTTTTGACCTCCAACCTTTATGTCAAATGGGTTTTCCATATGGAGGGTTACTATACCTCTCTGAGTGCCACTGCATTTAGTAGAGCATCAAACACTTCACTGGCGGGAAACTGATGCTTAATTCACTGGAAAAGTTCCAAGATTGCCAGAGGGTGGGACTGAAGAGGGCTGTTACCTCTTCTGTTGCTGGAGGGTGAATGAAGTCCCCTGCAGTCCCCCATTTTTCTATAGCCGGATTGTGTCTGAACTCTACACAGAAATGCAGAAGGGAAGATTGGGTCTTGGTGGGCAGGGGACAAACATCTGAAGTTATTTTTATTACCACCATGTGCTTGATGTTAGCTGTAGACCAAAGCCTTCTTTTGTGCAGTGTGTTATACAAACACACAACTGAAAGATGGGCTTTTAATCAGCTGTGGCACAGCATTTCTCAACAATGGCTCAGGAAATCTTCATGCTTGTGCCACAGAGATGAGCATGGACTGTCTGTGGACTCATTTCCAGCAGCTAAGGCACTGCTCTTGATGATGTGCTGGCTGAGTGCTGGGGGAAGGGGGCTGCAGGCATCCTGGCTATGGGGAACATGCCAGGAGTACACAGAGCGTGAGGGGCTGTGCTGGCCCACACCACAGTTCCATATAGCCTGGCAGCCTTTCGAAACAGTGACCAAACACAGATGCTTAAGAGGTTAAGATAAGAGCACAGCAGCAGGTGATTCTCCCCTCCTTTTGCTCACAAGCACTCTCCCAGATTCCCAGACTTTGCAGTCCAGGAATTTCCTGGGCCATAAATGGTTTCTGCACATTTGGACCCTTACTCCATTTCTCTACTGTGACATTCCCCTTGAGACCTCCTTTTAAACCTCTCATGTCTGTAGCCTCCCCTGGTAGCTGGCCTTATGGCAGGTAATAGTCTGTGTGTCTCATCCTTATTGGGCCATCTTTCCCTTCTTCTGTCTCTTGTTGTCTCCTCGTAGCACCCTTGGCTTCTCCTCTAGAATGGAAAGACAGGAATGAAAAGCAGTGGCCTCCTCTTCAGTGCCACCGTATACACCCAGGGCTGCAGAAGAATGGTCCTTTCCCACTTCTGTCATATTTGTGGGGTTGTGCTTCACCTAGTTCTACATTGACTCCCATCTTGTTCCTTAATCAGCAAACTCAAGAGCATGGCTGTGCATAGGCAGATAACGTAACCGTCTCTCTGGTCTGCCTGGGCTGGAGGCTGGGGGAAGCAATGCTGTTGTAATTATCTATGGTGGTGCTAAAAAGCTTAGAGGCTGGGGCCCTATTATGGTTAAGCACTGTAGGCAGGTGATGGAAAGATGGAAACTGCCCTAAGAGTTTGCTTTTCTGCTGTTGCTATGTAGCACAGTCTTTACTGATGCCATGGGCTGCTTTGCCTGCAACTCCAGTTGTATGCTTCTGCTTGTTCCTGTCTCCATTCTTCCATTTTTCCTTTTCTGTCATTAACAGGAGTGATTTTCCTCCTCAGTGTGGCTGGATCTAGCCATGCAATCTGTGACACTCAGCTCCTAGCAGGAGGCTTGTGTGAGTAGGTTGCAGTGCAAGCAGGAGAGCTCAGGAGATGCTGGAGCTGACCCTGCAGTCAGGTGCCCTCTGCAGTTGTGTTCACCTGCTCTACATCTCTGATGTGACCAGGTGTGACATCTGGTTTTGGCCATGCTGCTAACTTGGAGCTGTGCTTATTTGGCACAGGGACCATGAGCATTAGCTGAGTTGAGCTGGCACACTCCATATTTTTGTTTGTGCTTTTAAAGAAGTACACTCAGAGATGCATGCCCCTTCATCCCATTTCTCATTGGTGGTGCTAGCTGTAAGTGGGTGATGTAAAGGCTTGGCTGCTTTGATAAGCAACACTTAGTTCCCAAAGCAAGAGAATTGTAGGCCAGATCCTGCCAGTATGTCTACAGAGAACAGAAGAGGGGATGAAGGTGAAGGTGTTGATTTGACTCTGTGGGAAATTTTTCATGCACTGTAGAGAGAAAAGGTGGAGATGAGGAAATGGAGGATCCTAACAATGTAACCAAAAGCATGGTTGTGTCTAAAGCTGACACCTCTGTGTCCGAGTAGCAGGAAACAAGGAAGCTGTCTGTAAAGGAAAACCAGCTTAAAGAAAGATCATTAACAAATTCTAAGAGAGATTCATGAAGAATGAGCAGTTTTAGGCAACTGAACCACTCTTTTTAAGGAATTAATAATGTATAGTGGGTAAAATACTGCTCCTCTTAAGTCTTTGTAGGACTTTTTACTGAAGAGGGTCAGAGTATATCAGAAAGAGTATTGCCACGTTAACAGACCAGTGACCAGGCCAAGGCATAGGGAAGTGATGTAATTTGTGTATGGCCTTTTTTGTTAAATATATTTGCCTTGAAGCTTGGCTTGAATAAACTAGCTCAAATTGACTGGAATATTGACAACATGACATTCTCAAAAATGAATGAGCTGAATGAGCACTTAGGATAAAAGTCAATACCAAAAATCTGGGGAACATCTCTAGTAATGAAATATAGGGGAGAAAGTCTCTAAGAAACTGTGGGAGGATGAGGGAACAAGGAGGAAGACGACAACGTAAACTCAAGTATTTGGAAATGTCAAGAAGTAGTAACCGAGAGCCAGTTTGTGTTGCCTTTACTTGACTTGAGCAGTGTTCATTTCACTAGTAGTGCCCTGGAAATAGTGGGGTAAATCACTGCCATATGAGAAGATACTGTCTCATAGTGGGAACATGAAAGGTAATGGTATTTGAGACTGTGTATAAGAAACACATACCCCTGCTGGAAAGAGAAAGTTGCATAAATATATATTTTGTATTATAAATTTCTAAGGCTGCTTCCTCCTAAACAGTCTCATATCATCTTACATGAAAACCTGACACCTAGGAGCCCAAGGGTGACAACTCTGTGTCTCTCCCAAGCTGGAAGAAACCCAGAGAGCAAAAGCAAGTTACTGTGATCCATTTAGAATATGGACATAGAGATTAAAGGATGCAATAAATGTATATTCTTGAATGGCCTGGCTGCACATGTGATAACTATCTGCTCATCTGCAAGATCCTGAAGAGTGTAAACACCACAGGAGAGTAATTGCTAAGGACGGTACATAGAGAAGCTAAATAATTATGAATATTGGGATGAAATTTTAAAAGTATCAGGTTGAACAGCAGGGAAAAAGAAATCTCCCCAAGTGTTCATGCATCCCATAGAATCTGAACTGTTTTAGTATCAAATATAGACATAATTGATCTAATTATACTTTTCCCCCTTTTAATTCCTATTATGCCATAAATTACTCATCAAAGCTGTTAAGTATAACCTATTTTCAAGTCTTTCACCCTGTGGTCCAGACCTTCAGCTGCTGGAAATCCGTTTAGCTACAGTGATTTTCATTGTGCTGTACTGATACCCAACTGTTCAATGTTTTGGCCTTTCAAATAGCTTTTAAACTTGATCCTGGTACATAGAAGAGCACACAAGCCTCCAAAGCATCATTTAAACAAATAATGCTTGCAGACTGACTCATGCTGCTGCTTTATAAACTTCTAAGAATGCCACCAAAGCTTCTTGAACTGCCTGACTTGACTTTGTTCCCCCATCAAGCAATACAGGAATATTTCTAGCTTTTTTTTTTTTTTTTTTAATTTCTAGATTCCTGTTAACTCTCCTTAGCCACATTTACCTTTGCATCTTACAGGTAGTTGTAATTTCTGAATTAATGCTCACAGCTGATAGCAGGGCATTCAAATTCTTTCCTTGAGCTGTGTTGAGCTGTAGGGAATAGCCAAGCTGTTGTGTGGATGCTCCTTGTTGCCACTGGTCAGGAAGCCCACATTAAACCTCCTCTTAGGTGTACCTTGGAGTTGAGCACCTTGCTGTGAGATTTCTCCTTTAGTTCTCTCCAGTGTGGATCAGGATCTATTTAGTTTATAGTCTTTAAATTTCCTCAGTTTCCACTTTGTAGCTCACCTTCAAACACTTGAATTTGCTGTGGGTTGCAGAAATGGGTAAGCACACCTGCATACGTGTTGCATATTGCAATACGCAAAGGTGCGTATTACAGTTATGCATCCAGTTACTTACTGCTCGTGGAGAAGGAAAAGCTTCATACACACATGCATTCAAAGGGGGGAAGCATTCCAGAGAAGCTGGGTGAAAACGCTAGTCTGGGGTTTTTGACAGTTAAACATGGATGCCTGGGGCTTTTCCCCATAATTCTTGAGGGGGAATTTTCAAGAGGTGAAGGATGCAGTGATGCGTGGTAGCACAAGCAGTTAGAAGGAGCAACAGCAAAACAGAGAGTATGTTGCAAGGCAGAAGCTGAATTATTTTTTTGCTGCAGAGTCCATCAGAGGTAATGGAGGGAGGGTTTTCTTTTGTCAGCTTCCTGGCAGAAGATAATTTATCATTTTCTTGCAGAGACCACATTATTAAGTTTGTTAAGAAATGCTGCGTAGGATCCAACGGTTATGAAAAAGATGAGCTGTGCTACACCCAGAGCCAGCTGCATTAGATGAAACAATTTTCCCTCTAAATATCATGGTGATGAGACTAGGATGTCTCATTGTCATTGTCTTTTTTTCTGAAATCATGGGCCAAAGTACAGCTGTTGGCTATGTGGAACTGTTGCTCATGTTCATAATGGTTTTCTAAGATTGCTTATGGGATGAATGTTATTTGGGCGGAGGAATCTACTGAGGTGAGATATTCCTGGTTTCCATCAATTTGCTATTTATTCTTGGGCAAACTGTACTGAAAAAGCATATCCTGGGGGGGCTGTGGGGCATCAGTACTGTGCCCACCTCACTCACATGTGCAACTTCATGACTGCACTAGCAAGGAAGCACAAGTAGTCCTTCCTTTGGTCAGTCTGTCCCGGTGGAAACAGTCATTTGCAAGTCACTTGTAATAAATTGCAAATTATATTCTTAAAGAATATGAAACTCTTTAGTCCAAGTAGCTTTATGCAATATATTTATTACCCTGCAAGTCTTTCTCTTACTGGTGGTTTTTTTTTTCTTTTTTTTTTTTTTTTTTTTTTTTTTTTTTTTTTTTTGAGTGGGCAAATGGCCAGGAGCACTGGAGTCAGTTGAATGGACGTGAGGAAGTTTAGTTAGTATTCCAGAAGGCAGTCCTTCTCCTCAGACAGCAGAGTTACAGTGACTGGGAGGAATAATAATGTGTTTAAACTGAAATCAATCCAGCAGTTATTTAGCCAGTACCTGCAGCAAATTTGGCATGTTAAAAGACCTGATGAAATAATTTCCAGCCACTTTTCTTCCAGCACACCAATAACTACTCCTCCTTCATTTGTTTGGCATGATGATTGTTGTGGAACTACTAAAAACAATGGAACGTGTTTCCACAAGGTTTTTAAGTATGC
Source organism: Heliangelus exortis (assembly GCF_036169615.1). Lineage (NCBI taxonomy): Eukaryota > Metazoa > Chordata > Aves > Apodiformes > Trochilidae > Heliangelus > Heliangelus exortis. The sequence continues at coordinate 52,901,393 of NC_092423.1, read as the reverse complement.
AAACTAAGAAAAGTGGTAAAATGGATGGCAGGGATCTAAGGTGCCCCACAGTCTTAATTTTTGGTTTTGCAAAGGTAGATATTTTTTCAGCATGGAGCTGCAGCTGTGCTCTAGTTTGTGAGGTTTGGCCTGAAAAGCCTGTGGTTTTTTCTTCAGATCAGTGATTAGGCTGTGCAAGCTCAAGCAAAGGCTATGGAGGAGAAATCTGATCAATACATGCAGACACATGAAAAGGATGTGATCTGATTTAAAACCAAGTTTTTCTCTGTAAGTGTTACATCTACTGTATGTTAACACAATTAACATCTAGTGTTACTGAATTGGATAGGACTTAACATTTAAAACTTACTTCTTCCACTCTTCCTCCATTTTTTGGCTTTATACAAGCCATGGCTTTTTCTTTTTCCTACTTAACAATCTCCTTCTCTGTGAAAGCAGATAGTGAGCAGTTGTGCCCATGTCAGCACGACGTTTGCCACATTGGAAGCATCTGTGTGTGTGCACGCACTCACGGGCAGTCACACGCACAAGAGCCCCCCGAGATAACTGACTGTAGCACATCTGTGGGTCAGCCTGCAAATAAGCAGTGCTTCAGATGGCAACCAGCCACTCAGAAGCAGCAACCCCAGTCACCAAAGGGAGACTCTTCAAAGTGCATGAAGTTAAGTGCATGCATTAACGTGTGGCTGTGGCTCAGTCATTTTTCTTCCTGATTAAAGCCAATGTAGAAGCATACGTAGAAAACATAACTCACCCCTTTTTGAAAGAGACCTAAAAACCCCCCAAAGACAACACGTGCTCTTATTGAGCCTTAATGCAAGCTGTAATTAAACAGAAATCCAAAGATCATTGCTTGGCAAAAACGAACCTAATTCTTGCCATAAAACCTGGCATGACCATTGAGTTTGGGTCAGTTGAAGTGAACGTATATGAAGAAACAGCGGTGCCCTTAGGGACTCCACAAACCTGAGTATTAGAAGAAACCCATCTGGTGATCAGCTTATGAACTGAAGGAAGTGTAGAAATTTGCTGGCAAACTCTTCAAAACAGTCTGCATATGGAAAAGACATTAGTGAGAAGGCTTTATTTTGCCTGGTATTGTTTCTGTTAAACCATATGGTGTGAAAGCTCGGAACCACTGAGTTCAGTATTAAGACCATAATGAATTTAAGCGAAAGAGAGATTTCACCTCAAATGAGTTTCTATCTGTGATAGAGTTTTGCACTGGCCTCAGCTATGACATTGAATTTGGTGCCTGGATAGTCCGAAGGACAGATCTGCTAGAACATATCTAGGGGCTCCTGTGTTGGGGTTGAAACCTCTGTTTTCTTGTCCCTGATCTTACAACACATGTGCAGGCATCAGGGCCACACTGTGGCACGTTCAAGCCAATTCAGTTGTTTTTTTCTACAGTAGCAAATGTTTGCTTGGTGTGCTGAAAAATGCTGCCTGTCATGTCAGCAGCCACCTTCCTCAGGGGATTGGCAGGAATCGCAAGGTACTTGAGCATGTTGGTTAGCTGAGTGCAGAGTGTTTCGTTAGCCTTACCATCACAGCTGAACTTTACAAATGCAGTGATCCTCAAACTGGGTAAGGCTTTAGAGACTTTAGAGTCTACAGGAAAGTTACCCTTAACTTCAGTGACCTTTGGAGCATCCAAACATCTTTGCCATCATCTCAAGGTGTTGCACAGCACCTTTGAGCCATATAGCATCGTCTACATTCCATCAAACCTTGCAATGAATTACTACTGTCTGCCACGTCTTATCTGACTTCAGGTTTGCTGTTAAGCAGCAAGGACCATACCTGTCATTTCTCCCAATTTCTTTCTGTTGATGCTGCAGAAGCAGAGCCCTACGTTGCTGATTTTCAGAGAACAAGTGTAGGAATCCTCTTTTTTTTTTTTTTTTTTTTTTTTTTCCTGTATAGGAGTGATTGTAATTTGAGGGAGATGATCCTATTCACTTTCTTTAGGAAGGCAAGAAAGATTCTTGAAGAAGAAATAAAAAGACTCATTTTACACAACAGAAGTCAGCATAAATTGTCATATTTTCCAGAAAATCTCACAGTGCTAAAATCAATGAATTTGTAGCATTTTTGGCAGTTACATCTACCATTTTGTTTTGATGAGACCCTGTTAGCTATCCAGAAGATAGGAGAGCATCCAAAGGAAGTTCGCAGAAGTAGGCAGCAGAGAATCCAGAAGAAGGCAACAGCTACCAAATTCAGCAGTGCATGAGGAATATGTATTTCCAGTGTCTTGGTATGTCCTTACAAGTTCTTGAAAATAATGAAATTTAAGGACAGAATCAGATACAGACAGAATCATGAGTCAGAGATGAGGGCTCCAGGTACATAAGCCGCATTTATCTGTCTCAGGTCCTGCACTGTACACTTATATCAGGAAATCTCTACAAGGGTATAATTGAAGGCTTGGTCCAGGAATTCGCAGTTGCCTTTGGATGTAAGAAAACTGCCCAACATATGCTCTGGTAGTTTGCATCTAAGCCAGAATTTTTCAGAAGTTGCAAATCGCAATAAATAATTTCCCTATCAGAATAGGAAATTAGATTTTGTCAGTTTGTTTTCGCAAGAGTTCCTCTTTACTAAAGAGTTTTTTGTTCCTCACACTTCAAATGAGAAATGCAAAAATGTCATTATAGTCACACAGGTATCCTGTCTTTTATGCTAAATTGCCCCTGAGTTTTCTAGATAGGTAGAGCATCTCTCACAAACAGCCAGGAGATGTATAGTCCAGATTCAACTGTTGTCTGTGAATAGTCTCTCTCTTCTTTATTCAAATACAATATAAATAATGGTGGCAAAATATACCTGAAATATTCTCTTAGTGCCTTTAATAAAATAGTTACTGGGTGGGATATGAAAAAGCAATGTGAAACCGGCTATGGCCTGAGTTACTGCTTTGCAAACTTGTTACTATGTATTTCCATATAAATACATGTCAACGATTACGTTTTTATAGGTTTCAAGTGAATTCCAAGTGAAGCTCTGGAGGATGGGTGCCGTGGCAGGTGTCTGTTTGATCTACGAGTCTTTCCATATAAATATTCAGTGCTCTTCAAAGTGGAGTGGTTTTGGACCCCCAAGCATGTAGAATTTACTGCCTACCTCTGCACTGAGGGCTGACCCAAACACAGCAGACTTGGAATTCTCTCCTTAAAACTGACTCCCCTAGTTCTGTACATTATTCGCCCTGTCTCCCATTTAGCATGTTAGTCTGCTGACAGTAGAGTATGCAGCACTTAGCAGCTGGTTTGTGGAACCACCAGTCAGGAAATTATATGATAAATAGGAGGTAGCCAGGTTTAGTGGCACTTCATTCTGCTTCAGCAGTTCTAGCCTGACTTTGGAAAAGTCATCATATGGTTTTTCTTAAAGGTTGCAACAGGAGATGGCCACAGTGTAGTAACGTATTACACAGACACTTGAGTTATGATGTTCACCAGCTGTATTGCTCATGTGTAAATAATAAACTGAGAGATGGATAATTATGTTGGGTTTTGATACGCAGCTCTGCTCCAGTCGGTGCAGGGCTGATGGAGACAGCTCCCTGTGCTGTGATGGAGTGCGGCTGTTTCCCAGATGGAAACTGCAAACAAGATGCAACCAAGATATACAAAGGAATTTGATGTGAGAAGACTCAAAAAGGTGTTCTCAGAGATTTATATCCTATGTATTAAATATTACTTGTTGGTGCTCTGTGCTGCATAGGCCCCACAAGAAGGAGTACCTTTTTTTGGTCATTTAATACTCAGTTTCCATTTTTCAGATAGGGAAAGATAGATGATTGCATTCAGGAGGGTTAATGGTGTTTCACTGCATAAATACTGGGTCTGCTTTTATTGGGTAGATGCTCAGGCTGGGTGAGGGTGGGGCAGTGAGGAGGAGGCTCAGCATCTTAAGCCGGTTTGCTTGCCTGCCTTGGCCAGGTGTTACCCATCCTGTCTGACGTTAATAAAGGTGACAAAATCTCTATGGTCACACCTGTGCTCCAAAGACTTACTCTTTGGAAACACATAGGGCAGAGAAGGACTCATCTGTGCATCTGTGAGGGCTTGAGTGACTTCCTTATGCCAAACATCTGCTTTAAAACTTCCTCCCTTCAGCTTATGCTGCTGTAGTTGGATGGCAGCAAAGAAGGGAACAAGGCAGGCAGGGGGAGATGGTAAAACACACTTCTTTATTCCCTTTTGCCCTTCTCTCTCACCTTTGTAGCTGGTGAGGAGTATGTATCAGGAGGTGGCAGCAGGTATCCACCACTTGAAGAGTGGCAGTGTGTCCATAGGGGCTCCTGGTCATCTGTGACCCACCTTTAGTCCTACTGAAGCTTAGGAGTGCTCAGCGTGGGGAGTGAAGCTGGTAACAGATTGCATGCCAAGGTCCAGCTGGTGCAGCAGAATTAAAGTTAACATGAGTTTGAGCTCTCAGCTCCCAGTAGTAAGCCACAATTATTTTGCCTTTATGGTGCCTAAGCGCTGAGTCAGTAAAAGACAGAAACATGTTGTGGCTGATCACACGCTGGTGATGTTTCACAAAATCAAGCCATGAAACTGGACAGGCTGTGTCAGATGTTTCCAGATTTTCCTGAAATACAGGGAATATTTTGTCAGAATATATGTGGTTTCCCGTTCATCCCCTCTGTTTACTTCTTCAGAGCTGCAAGATTTGTTCCTCTAGTTCTTTCTCCTGATTCAAACATAATAATAAGCAACCCAACTTTTGATAAAAAATAAGGGGGAAAATCCTCTTTTAGATGTGAGGAAACAGCTTTCACAGATAACATAATTGAAGAGGAGGATTACATCCTGCTGAATAGGAAAGGCAGGAAATATAATGAGAAAACCCAACAAGAGTCAGCAGGCAAAAGTAAAATGGTTAGTTTTACTGCTCGTCCATTATTAAAGTTTCTTCCTTTCTAGAAGCATTTTAGTAAATCCTTGACATGTCTTAATGTCTTCTGTTTCTCAGCTTTTGGTGGTGGATAAACACATGACTTCATCCAAAGTGGGAATGGTAGTAATTGGATAGGATCGGTTTGTTTCATGCTGTTGGAGATGCTCAGCATCTCGTTTGAATTTTGAGCATTTGGGCAGCAAAGGTGAGCAGCAGGGTCAACAAGAATCTCCTTTAGGCACACAAATAGCACCTGTGTGCTTGTGCAGAGGGCTGAGGTCAGTGTTTGTTTTTCCCTCCAAGGCTGGGAGGTAGTCCTGCTGCAGAAGTGGTGTGGAGCAGCAGGCTTGTGCTTGGACCTGCAGAGCCCATGGGCGCATCGGGGCACATTCCCTCTTTTGTCAGCCTGGTAGCCAAGGCTCTCTGGGAACAGCAGGGAACAGCAGCCCTGGCAGCTGGAAACCCTCCTGTCCTGCAAAAGCTTTGGAGGAGGCAGGGCAGGGGAGCTCACTTCAGCCGTGGGTCCCAGGTTCTCCAGACAAAGAAAGAACCCTTCTTTTTTAAGAGCTGTATATGAAATGAGTCCCCTTGTCCTCCGGCATATTCCTCCAGATTTGGTCCTCAGCATGAATCTGTTAAGCATCTTCAGTACAGCTTTTCCCAATTGCATTTCCCTTTTAACTCCATTTTCTGATTTACTCCAGATAGTAATTTCTCAGCATGCCACTTCAGTTTTGCTTTCCATGGAAGGAGTGTGTGTACATTTTGGAGGATATATATTTTTTTGATTGTGTTATATTCTCTGCTTAGGCTTTTTTGTCCTGGGATGATTTTTTTTTTCTTGTTTTAATAAAAAATAAATATATCAGGAAAGCTAATGAAAGGCTTGAAGGTCCTTTTGATCTGACACTTCACATATGGGCACATAATTATTTATTAAATACTTCTTTACGTCCCATTCTGTTTAAGCTATAAAAAGAGAATATTAAAATTATTAAATACATATTCATGCACACACTGTGGGCCAAACTCTCCTCTCAGACAGACCTGCCTGACTGCTGCAGGGAAGGAGAACGCAACCCGTAAGTTGTAGCACCATTGACACTGGCTTTTCAATGTCTGTTCCATCTTTATGACTGTTGTTTTTAAAGAGTTGCTGGAGAAACTCAGATTGGGGACCTCTCTTGTTTTTTCAGATCCGCCTCACCTCTTTCCAGCATTCCACCCTCCTGTACCAATTGATGCGAGACATCATGAGGGACGCTACCATTATGAACCATCTCCCATTCCTCCCCTGCATGTGTGAGTATTCAGTATTTCCCCTGGCTTCAGCTGCCTAGAAGAATGGGCAAGTATGTGAATGAACCTCTGCAGTGCTTAAAGCCATGTACCCAGAGTGCTGTGCCAGTCTTGCCAGAGAGTGAGATTAACTTTTGGAAAGCACTGAGTTTATCTCTCCACAAAGCAAAACCCAGGCTGGTGCTCAAGGAATTCCTTTTATAATAGGTGGCTGGCGAGCATTACCTGTATGTTTTGCAGACATCTATTCTCTGTGCTGTTCTATAAATAAATACTAAATTAAAAAATGCTGAACCCTGTCAAATACAGCCAGCAAAAAGTGTATTTTGTCTGTATTAGGTCTGGGACTTTTTGTAGCTAAAATTTCCTCTCATGCCAAAGGTTTGTTTATTTTACAGTGCTATGAAGCATAATGAAATTTTTGGTAAATTTTCATTGTGCATGCCTGTTGTGTGCATGCACAGGCAATCAGTTGATTGATGGGAATGTCACCCAAACAAAATGGCAAATGTGATAGAGCACATGGTTTACACAAAGATAAAAGAAATGAATACCAGTGATAACATGCATTAGAAAAGGGTGGTAGTGGTGAAATCCTGTTGAAATAAATTTTATCTTATTCTATATGGGGAGATAGATATCAGCATTGCAGAATAAAACAGTTGTTGTTTCCAGAAAACTGCTTTATATCATTAAAAATTGGGCTGAAAAGCAGGGCTTGGTACTTGGCTAAAAGGCTTGATATATACATTTAATCATATCTACTAATCACCTCTCATACTGAGAAAATACAAGAAGCACAAGTAATACTTCGAAGAATAATGCTAGTTGTTTAGATGGCAGATTGCTTTGCTATAGCTATTAGTTACAGCTGTGTAATTACATATATGCAGAAGAAAAATGAAGTTGTTTTAAAACAAGTCCTCCTCTGTGAGCAGAATTAATTGATATTAACAATCCTAACTACATGCCCAAGTACACACACAATATTTTACTAACAGTTTTTTTGGGTCAGTCTTCTATTACTGAATTGTAATTTCAGAGCAAATTTGCCTGGAGGTAAGTAATAAATCTGTGTTGCAGTCTTCTTGGGTATTAGAGAAAAAGTGGGTATTTATAGAAAGAAAGTACAGAAACTTGTGATTTATTCCTCAGAGTTCCTGTGATGGCTTCACTATTTACACCACAGTCAGCCACATCATAAAATATACTCATATACATGCTTAAATTTGCTGCTAAAAAACACTGTAAGCTGAAGGTGGCAGGCTCAGACAGAGTCATTACGTGGCCATCCTAGATTTTGCAGTGCAGTGAATATTTTATCTGGATGGTCTGGGGAGCCAGGGGGACAGCAGGATATTTACCTTTGTCTTGGGTGCAAGGCAACCAGGGTGGGGAGCCCCAGGAAGTGTTTTAACCTGCATCAGCACAGGACCATTATCCAAAGCTGGGTACTGCCTCTGAGCCTTCACAGAAGCTTCTGGATCTCATGACAAGTGGGACCCTGCCTGGCTGCACTTGCTGTGCAGGGCTCTCTCCAGACCCTGAGGCTCATGAGCTCAGCCTCTACTCTGACACCTTGCAGCCACGGGCAGGACTTTTGGGTGGGTAGACCACCATTCCCTGCTTTGTGTGAGAGTAGAAAACTGGGACCAGCAGCCTACTCTCCTAGAAGTACCAGGTTTTCTGTAACAGCCCAAAAAGATGTTGAATATGCCTGCTCCATGCCTCATCTGACACTGAGTCACAGTTCCCTGTGAAGCTGAAATCAGTGCCCCTTCTATGGAAAGCCCCTGCATGCCCCTGCTCCCCGCCGTACTCTGTGGTGCAGGGGTGATTCAGACAGGCCCTGCAGAGGCCTGTTAGAGATGAGGAGATCTTGGCATTATGTGGCATTTCAGGCAGCTGCTTTAGAAACACACTCTGACACCAGCCCAACCTTTAAGCTCAAAATTTCCTCAATACTGGACACTTATTTTCCCACTAATTTTTGTCAGTTCTTACGCTCATGTGGTTTGTGTCACCATTGAAATGATGAGCTGCAGTGGATCCTCCGAGCTGCTGTGGTTGGTGTAATTAAATGTAAATATGCAATTGAGCAACTTTAAAAAGCCACTCTCAGGCTCGAGCCGCTTCTTTGTAGATATTAAGGTCTGTCATGCTTTTGCAGTTTTCTGGAATACATTTTAATGTAGGTGGGAGGTAGGCTCCCAGCAGTTTTCTTGCAAGTTTTGCAGAGCCTGGTGTGAGTATCATTCAAGAGTGTTAGATTTGGGATCTTTTGGAGCCATTACAAAAGAGGAAGAAGAAAACACTGGATCTGAGAAGTTATTTGAGCATTCTTATATGAAGTACCAAGAACACCAGTCAGGATACAAATGTTTACCCACAGCTTCATCAACATCTTTACTGTAGGAGTGGTCTTCTTCTCCTCAGCTTCTTGATACTCTCAAGTGTGTGTGTGTAATATAAATAAAAAAAGGGCAAAAAATTGGCATCCTTCCAGTTGTCCAAGCTCCTAGAAGTACATTCCAGAACTTGTCAAGTCTTAGTGGAATTAGTTTAGGTATAATACAAGTGCAGAAAAAATGCAGAGAGGGCCTTGTTGCAATGATGTGTACATATGTGTGTACATATGTACAGTGTGTGTACATAATTTCCAACAATGAACAAGTGAAAAAAGAACGGATTTTTAAAATTCTGTTACGGGGCTTTTCCATACTTGCATCTCTAAAGATATATATGTATTTATATGTGTCATTCTTGTAGTTTTAATTGCTGATGGGCAGAACTGTTGTATCCTGAATTTCAGCCTGGGGCCAAGTTTTATAATTTGAGCTATAAACCCCTAAAATTAGGGTTTATGTTTATGATGGAATTGCTGACAGATGCTTATGTGTAGTAGGACTAGCAGGCATTGCTGTAATTATGCTATCGTATCCTATCATTAAAGATTTCAATTGAAAGAGGTTTATAAATTGCTCTTCTTCTTAGATAAACCACCCTACATTAAGGCATCAACGATATGGTGCAGAATTAAATTAAAATCTCATAAAATGAAATATGTTCTGTATTAGCTGTTTGACACTTAATTTGCCTCTGAATGAGTAGAGGAAATCACAAATTAACCTGCCTTTGGTTTTCCAGCCATGGCTTATTAGGTGTTAGAACAACGGCAATTACAGCCCAATAATAACCCCCAACCCTTATGAATATGTACTGAAATGTGTCACTTTGTGTTACCAAAACCTGTTTGTTAGGACTATGTAGTTATCCTGGAATTTCTACAGTGCATCTTTGGTTTATACTTCAGGGAAGATGAAACCTAAGTTGTTCTTTAGCAGCAACATGTGAACAGTGTAACTGGAGCTGAAGCTTGTGTTTTGGGTAGTTTTTATTTTGTTTGTTTGTTTGTTTTCAAATTCAAGGCATGAATCATAGTTTTACAAAAGTATTCCAGTAAACTGTAATTTAATTATTCTACTTTTCATTGAACTAGCAAGTTAAATTACTTCTTAAGCATCATACAATTAAAATATACCAAAAGAAACATGGATTTGGTTTTCCTTGTTCTTGTTTTTGTCTAGCTCTTTCTTAATTTTCAAAATTGATTTCAACTGTAAAGAACTAAAGGAGAAAATGAAGTTAAGCTATGCTTTGTTCCTTGACATTTGCTAGGCCATGTAATAGCGTATGATGCCTGGTGTGGTTGGTGTTCAGTGATTAAAATCATGCTTCTTATGAGAGTATTTATTTGAACATAAACTAGTACCTTGAGCATGCTATTTTTTTTCACTCCTTAAGATTTTAATCATAAATTGACAAATGGCTAACTCTTGCAGTTGCTGCTGTCTTTGTTGACATTGGCTTTATTGGAATGAGAGCTGATATCAGTGAACAACAAGAATAAGAGTGTCTTGACTATTTTTGTGACAGAGCAAGTATAAATTACTTTATCGTCACGCAGCTTTTAAAAATCTGACTTAGCCAGGAAAAGAGTTTTTATTTATTAATTTTTTTTAAAAAAGGTTCCTAAGGCAGAGGCAAACTTCTACCAGTGGATTTAACCACAGTGGTTTAGGAAGCTACCATTTTTGTTTATTCATTAATTCCCACACCTGTACCAAGTTCTGTTAATAGGTTGCTTACAATCCTCTTCATTCAAAGCTGGGTTGTTGGACAGCCTTTGAAGGTGTCCTAACCTGATATTACCAGGCACTGTCAATGGAGCTGTGAAGGGAGCAGACTCTGGCAGAGGTGGGTTGGAGGACAGTGCCCAGGTGGCAATATCAGGAATGGCTGCAAGGTGGTGAGCTGCCCACATCTCGGAGCAGTTAATGCTGACGTAGTAGGAGGCGAGTAGGAAGGTTAAGTTTCAGGGCTAAATATACTACAAGATACATAATGCCTGTTCCAAAACATTAATCCATTTAGTCTCAATCTCTTTTTCAGTTGCCATCCCACTTTAATCTGGCTGTGGACTGTAAGTAAGGGAGCATGAGGTGGTAAATCTAAGGGAATGTGCAATGATGTTACCCATGTGCTTACAGCTGAAGGAGGCTGCCCACGCAAGGAGGAGGCTGCAAGATAAAGCTGCTGTCTTGTAGCTTCCTAGGATCAAGGCTACTCCAAGCTCCTCTTTTTCCAGCTGCTATTTGAGGCTAGGAGCATCTGAGTTTGGCAGTCTTATGCCTTGAAACGATGCATGTGCAGGTAATTATTCATGTGCCTAACACGAATGCCTTGAACAGCTATTTTGAACTGTGTGAGTGCACCAGTACTAAAGCAAAGCATGTGTTTTACTTGCAGTCAGCTTCAGGTTGATAAAAAGAGAGTCTGATTCTTAGAAATGTTTTTTCGCATCTAATTTATACAGACATCAGTTACACAAGGGGTGAAAAGGAAAGGAAAGTCAGGCCCAGATGTTCAGCTTTCATCAGCCTCTGATTCTGGACCATGCAGCACAATGAGGGATGCCCAAATGTGAAAAGATTAGAACATTGGCTGTGCAAAATATCCTCGATTATGAGAGAAACTGCTTGCCACACGTTTGATAGGATGTTTAAGTTTTCCCAGCCCCATCTATGACATTTTGCTTTTTCGTACTTTCATGCCTAAGGTCTTATTTGTTTAAAAAAATCTTAGTGTTTAAACCTCTTAAATCTTTTACTTTCTGCTTTACCTCAGTGTACCTCTAAGCTGGAGAGTTGGCAAGGAGTCTGTCAGCTTGTCAGAGCATTCATTGATCCTTTCACAGTGGGAAGGAGAGCCCCACCCAGTGTGAAAGACATCACTCGTTGAATTGGCTTTAATTACTTTAAGACTTGGAACGGTTTTTATGGTTTAGCCAGGAGCCCTCGAAGAAGAAAGACTGGGAAGCCCTAGGGACATGAAAAGATGACTGTAGTTACAGCTTTCCAAAATCATCCATGAAAGTATTTTCTGTAAGCCTGGAGAAATCTTGTATTAAATGGGAAGCACCCAAAGAAACCTGTCCCTGGAAGTGAAATGCAGCACTGGGAATAAGCAGCTGCTAATACCCTGGAGAATTTTTATAGCAAGTCTCTGAGAAGGAAATAACATGGTCTGGTGACTCATTAAGGTTATTCAGAATTTGTTGTATGCCATGGATATACATGTTGTAGGCTCTTCAAGCAGTGTGTATGCCTCTCTCCTTAGTGATGAAGCAGCGTAGCAGTACTAATTCGCAGAAGTAAAATAGCAGGGCCAGATGCCCCACACATAAACTTTAGCAGATAGTTTTAATTGAATGCCAGGCCTTTCATAAAGTAAGAGTAATCCTGAGTCTAGACCAGAACTGTGATTTCTCACTCAGTAGATAGTTTTGCATAATTTAAAATAGTAAATCAGTGTTTTGTTTAGTTGTTGATACATTCTTGATTTAGTTGTTGATTTAGTTGTTGATAAATTCTTTGTAAGCAGGCATGCAGAGTAGTTTCAAAAACAGACTGTTTTTAAAATAGTTTTAAAAATAGTTTTTAAAAACTATCTGAAATGGGGAAAAGTTTGGGAAGCAAATTACTGGTGGCTTTTGTTGAATCGTAGAAAAAAAAGTTATGTGATTCTTTTAAATTTTTATTCTGAAAGGCCCTTAAAAGGAAAAAAACTGTAAGTTAAAATGTAGGTAAGAACAGATAAATCTTTTTTAATGTAGCTGTTGTACATAAGTTCAGTTACATCTATTTGTTTAGGTAAGCTAAGTTACTGCACTGTCAATTCAACTCTTCTGTGTTTCTCACAGATTCATTCTCTTACTTGTAGGAAAAAGCAGTGTTGAGAAAAGTATCTTATTTAAAAGTTCATTCTTCTGGCACATAAATTTTAGATGAAAGAAGGATTCACTGCTAAAAATCATTCTCAGTTTTAGCAAGCACATTTACATGAAAGTCAACAGAATTGCCTCTAAGCACACCATATTACATTTGGTTCACATCATTCATCTGTTTCTGTGGTGGATAATACTTTGTGACATAATCATTTTCTCTGAAGTACCTAATTGTAATGCCAATACAGCCAGCTTGATTTTGGTGTGGCTGGGGCAGTCACAGCAATTGAAAGAAGAATAAAATTTTGGTGAGACTTGTAATGTAGAAGGAAAAGCTTATAAAATACTTTCGTTAAAAGTCCTCTGGCAGAAACTTCCCCCAAGTCTTCCATGTTCATTTTTTTTATGTTGAGAAAAAGCCCTCGAGGTGGCAGCCCCCAGCCTTTCTGAGAAAGGAAACTTTCCACTGGCTGGCTGCTGGCTGCTGGCTGCTGGCTGACTGCCTCTCAGGATACGGTCCCTGGTTAGTAGCAACAATTCAGAGGGCAGCTTCCCTGGGGCATCATGGAAGGAGGAAAAAGAGGGGAATGTCCCTGATGGGTCTCGGGAGTGCTCCTCTGCTGCTCTAAAGCCTGAGTCCCATCTGAAAGGGAGGCAGAGCAGTGCAGGTTCACCTTGTCAATGAGATGTGTGTGGATTGTGTTACAGAGAAACAGTACCTTGGTTAATCAGTAAGGTTTCTCTTGGCACTGGACAGCACTACCACTTAGCTGATTTACCCCATCTGGATAGTCAACCGTGCTTAGACAAATTATCAGCTGCCAGTGGGAAGTGGTTCCCTAAGGCAGGCTTTCAAACCAGCATGAACTGGGGATAATGGAATCAAACTGAATGGCCAGCGAAGTCAGGTCTCGGGACAGCGTGTTGTATGTAGTATTTTTTTTCTGTAGACTGAGGAATAACTCCGCATGATTGAGTTCCCTTGGGATGCCCCATGTGTGCAGATATGTCTACAAGTGTGCATATTTGTGTATGTACACACATCCTCTTCACATAATTGGGTGAATAACTGCATTTTTCGTGGACTGAGTAATCCTAGATCTTTACAGTTAAAACTAATGGAAAGAGCTACACTGAATCTGAGAAAAATGGAAAATTAGAGGGAAAACATGAACAAAACAAGCAGGAAAAATATGGGAAAAAGCTTTGAGAACTTGTGGAACGTTACCTTCATTTGTCATTTAACCAAAAATACATAGAATAGCTGCAATACTAGAGTTCTGCTGCTTGGAAGTTCTATTATCTCTTTCTGTTAGGAGCTGCAAAGAATGCAAGCTCTAAATATAGTGCACATTCAGAGGCTCTGAGACTGTGGTTTCTTGGACAAAATTCCTGTGTTCTTTGTGCTGCAGTCAGCAGTATTAGTCGAGTGAGCAGATATTGACTGTGGTATTCACGTGCAGTGAACCAGAAGCAAGCCAACTCTATAGAGGCTGCTGTCAAACTTGTTGCAGTGGCCTGTGAGGTACTGGACTGTGACAGACTCCTTTTTTTTCAGTACAATTCTTCCACTCATGTTAAATCTTGCTTCAAAGAGTACCGAGATGTTACAGTCTTTGCATTCTTTCTTTCCCTCTCTCTTTTTTTCTTGTTTTCTTTTTTTTTTTTTTCCAAAGTGTACTGGTGAGATTTCTGAGCTGTGAATTCCAAGTCCCTAAAGTGAGAGTAGGTATAAACTAGAATGTGAGCAGTGAGTAGTGTAGGAGCACAGAGTATCTCCATCATACCCTAATGCGATTTTTCTCTGACTACACTCTCCTCCTCCAACAAAGACATCATGTCTTACAATCTTGGAACATGGATTGAATTTAGTTCAGAGTTTTTCTTGAAAGGGAAGAAAAAACAGAAGTTAAATAACACCTTGTTTCCCTTTTTGTCACCCCTCACTCAACCCACTATATTTTTTATATATGTGTATGTCTATATTTGTTTGCATATTTGTAACAAAAAGCAGGCTCTCAAGCTGGTGTCAGCTGTCTTTCTGAGCTGTAGGAGACTTAACAAGCTGTGCCATGCATATCTTCTATTATATAAAAAAAAGACAAGACCCTAATTCCACCCAGATGAATGTGCTCAATGGATGTTTTATCTGTGTGCCTCAGGGTAGGCTGGGCCAACATTTGTGACTGATGTTATCGATTAATAGAGGAAATTATTTAAAGAAAAAAGTTACACTGTTTGATTTTTGCTCTTACAATGCTTCACATGGTCAGCAAAGGACTTGAGACCTTATTTTGGAAGAAGCTTTTCACTTAAGCTGGGCCCTATGAAGTTGCTATTGAAGACCAGGGAAGAATATATTGCCTAGTTCTTTCCAGCACTGAATATACACAGAGGGAAAGCATCCTGAAGCCCATGAGCCAGGAGTACAAAGCTTCTGAAGGAATGAACTGACCTATTATCTTCATGAAAGCATTATTTATGAGGTGCTGTGACCATCAGTGTTAAGGATCAACAGAAAATTAGGGAGTATTTCTGCACAAGGGAGAATTTCTAAACATATCAGATTCAAGGGGCTATCTCTTTAAAGATACACATCTTTCAATCCTATATCTCCTGTTGAAATTCAGCCTAGATTTATCATGTCTTTTTCCCTGGCCCGTGGAAGAAAAGATTGATAGTCTAGTCCAGTTTCCAGAGGCCACCAACGCAAATAGCCCCATTTAACAACATTGCAGACAGATTTGGCAGGGAGGGCAGGGGCTGAATGACCAGGGGCAATCAGGTGTTCCCTGCTTCACCCAGGAATATCACTATCAGCGTACATCATCAAGACAGTACCAAGACAGCTTACATAGCTAACTCTCTCTTGGTTTGCTCTACTGGTTCCTTCCCTTACCGGGCCTCCATCCTGACACCTTTTATGGGAACTGGGTTTTCTCCTCCTGTGATGAGACTGAATTGCAAGGGTGCTGAGGAAGCAAATGTGTAGGTCAGCCTGCTAGAGCAGATGTGTAACAAGTCAGCCAGTTTGTTCCCCTCCAGGTTTTCATCTGCACGCCTAGTTACCTACTCTGTTTAGGGAACTAATACAGCTTCCATATAGATAATACATTTACCTCAAAGACTTCATAACTGAATTTACTTCTTCTCTAAAAAACATGCAGTTAGAACATTCATTTGATTTACAATTAATGCTTCCATTCCACATATTTCTCTCTACAGTCACATGAGAAGTGGAGTCCCCACCCATTTCTGGTTCTTAAGGTTGTTCGAAGTTACATCTTTGCCCAATAAATAATTTTTGTTTTGCTCACAAATAGAGCAAGAACAGACATGTGAAGCCTTTATCTCTTGTCTCCTCTGATGGTGATGGCGTTCCAGCTGTTACATATTTGCCATTTGTGATAACTCACTTGCAGTGTAAATTAAGTAGCTGCACAGTGGCTTTCAGTGCCTACAAGATGAAATAAAGGATCTGGCCTGGCTGAACAAAACTTGTTAGTCCTTCATGAGAACTCTCCAACTCTGATATGGTTGCACCTCAGCCACTTCCCACACCTGGACCTTTGATGCTAGCAAAGAAAAGGAGAGAAGTGACTGTTAGCACTCGCTCTCTTAACTTGGCAGCATTCAACCTTAATATATGTTGGTGCTTCATATATTTGTGAATCCTATGGCCCTCACGGATGTTGGTGCTGATCTGTAGCTCTCCTGCTATTTGGGGTCACGCCTGGGGGATGGGAGAAGCTTGGTAGGTGTTTTGTTTTCGTAAGGTCACTTCTTGACTCACAGTCCTTACAGCATACATGTCTACCATACATCTGGTATTGTCACTGAGCTGCACTCTTGAAATGGTTTCTCTTCCCCAAATCATGAATTTTTCTTGGGGGGAGGGGAAGTATGGTGGGAAGGAGGCATTTAAGAAAATAGTTTGTGTATTTTGTACAGAAAAGTATATGCATAACATTTTATACAGAAAATTCTGTATATCTATAAAATTATTTTTTTTCTGCTGCAGGTGGTAGTGTTAGGTCAGAAATTATAGCTGCTACTCTGTCTGTTCAGTAAAAGTCACTAATCCTTGTGAATATCAATTTTGGCTGTCTGGTAATGTTGATACAGAGATGTGAAGCAAATCCAGTCATACCTTAACAGAAATGATTAATGCTGAACCTTCACATCACTGTTTCTGTCAGTTTTGTAGTCCTTTAAAGTTAGGATTTTAGTCAAATGTTCCCTTCACAAACGTATTTAGGTAGCAAGTGCAATTTGTTATTGCCAACTTGTTTTTTTTTTTTTTTAAACAGTTAATATCTTACTTTAGCCATATAAAAATAGAATTGAAGAAAAGTTTTTTTTTCTTCTGCCAGATCTCAGTTTCGTGTTACTGTGGATGTTCCTCCAGTAGGCACTGGTAATGAAAGCTGTTTTGCTTTGGTTTTGAATTTGGAAGAAGAGTGTTTCTTGGCTTCACAAACAGACACTGAGGAGAGTGCTCATTTGAGGTATTGTGAGAGGCTTTTCTGATGCTTTGCCAGAAGACAAAACACCTGCCTTTGTGAGAAGTAGCAGTGAAGGGAAGAAGAGAAGCTGAGATTTGCTGAAATAGTGAGCATGGCTCTCCAGCGAAAGGTAGAAAGGGCTTAGAAAAATCATCAGTGAATGAATAAAGTGAAAAATAAAGGGCTAAAAGCTTCAATCTTTAAAAATATAAAAGCACTAAATTAAGGGAATAAAAAGCCGTTAGTTAAAAATACTGTTAAGGTTTTTTTTGAGAGAACAGAATATCTGTGAAGTTTGCATTTCAGTTGATTTCAGAGTTCGATTTTATTGTCACAGGTCATACCCATGACAAAAAAACCCAAACAAACTTCCATGAGTACCACGTGCGTTTTCTTGAGATTTAGGACCAGCATCAAACTCTTCTTTCTGGACAGGTAACCCCTCTGGTGGAAGCAATAATCTGCTCCTCATGCTGTGGGAGCGGATCCCCATGAGCCAAGTTTTTTTTACACCCGGAGCATTGCTGCCCACAGGCAGGAGCACTCTGCATGCAGGCTGCGTCCTCTTTTCCAGGCTGTGAATGGTAGAGAGAGGAATCAGCAGAAATCATTTCAACTCTCCTAGCTTTCTACCACTTGGATGTTTTTCTTCATCTCTCAGTCCTACATACACCTTTGTATGTGCACTTTCTATTATGTGTAATGACTTCAGGGTTTTTTAAAGATCTTCAGGGATTTTCTGAGTGTTTTTGAACCAGGGCACCATTCACTGTATAGAGGCCATCTTTGATGAAGTTTTTGTCATATGCACCCACTGAAGTTTCAGTGTACTCAAGCATTAGAAAAGCCACTATTTGAGTGTCTTTGTTTTCTTTGTTGAGCTGTTTATTTTGCTTTCTTCCCACACAGTTCCCTGGCCTCGCTCTGACAACTGCTTTTCTGCATGAATTACATTCCTCGGGGCCGCAAGTCTCCTAATTCTTCCAGTCGATTTGATTCCTGCCTGTGTGATTAGTCCTCAGCTCCAACACACAGTTGGTCTGTGCCAAGCAAACTGCTTGCTAAGTGCCTTTAACGTGAAGACCTAACTACATTTTTTAACCTCATTAGTGTGTAGGGCACTGCTTCATTCCAGCTTAATAACATGGCCACTATTGAATCATCACTTGCTCTAAAACAGGTTACAAAAAGGTTACCTAAGTTGTCTGGTTTTCTTTTTCTATGACTGTGCTTTTGCTGGATAGCAGTTTCTTTAAGCACATGTCCAGTTTTGGCATTTAAGTTGCTTTTAAAAGGAGACCCAGCGATTCTGCCCAGGTAGATTTGTGATGCTGAGAAACTACATGCTTCTGTGTTCAAAGACACACATTTCAAAAAGCGAGTCTAAGTAGTAAAACCAATAAGAAAATGTGGTTTGGGGAGAAAAGGGGAAGAGGGTTTGGAGGAGCTGATAAATTTATTTTTTCTTCTTGTTTCAGCTTTAGAATTACAAAGGTCTCATCCTAACCAGCTTAAATGCAGATGTCTCACTGCAATGCTGCATTAACAGCAATGTGGCCACAGTCTGCAAAGTCTGCATTGGTTCACTTTGTCTCGTGAGATCAATTTTTAGCTGAATGTATCCCTGAATTTAGATATCAAAATTTAGATTTCATTTGCAATCGCACATAAACTTGAATGGAAAAGATATTACAGGACTTCCAAGTATTGTAAAGGCAGTTTAAAAAAAAAAAAAAAAAAAAAAAAAAAAAAAAAAAAAAAAGTTTTCTAAGGAGACAGCATCACCAGGGAGCCAGGGGAAGAAAGGAAGCTTTGGGTCACATGCCACTTGTGATGGTGCGTTTGTGCAGTTGCATAGCACAGCCACTCAGAGGGTGAGACTTCATGATTAATGGTGTTTATTCTTGACAGAAGCCTCCTTTATTTATCTGCAATACAGTTTAGTGATTTTATCAGTCACCTGAATGAAAAATATTCAGTCATACCAATATTGCAGTGTAAATTGAGTAGAGTCACTTTTTATTATATCTTTCAGCCTTATCATCTGCACAGTAATTTTCTAGCAGGGGTTTGATATAGAAAGGCTGGATTTAGCTGTACTTGACACAAAGCCTCTTCAATTTCCCCTAAAAGTTCAGGCTACTCTTAGAAATGTGTATAAATATATATATATAAAACCCTCTTATCCAAGCAATTTCAGGATTTGAAAGAATAAAGATAAAATGCGCAAACTGGATGTGAGAAATGTTGTTCGTGTGAAAACATCTAATAGCTCTGAAGCCACTGGTGAAATGCTCTTTAGAGTTTAAGCTTGTGGCTTAGTGCAGTTCTTTTTGCATGGCTACGTAGTCTGACTTTCTTCTAATCAATCATCATCCAACTCCAATCAGCATACAGGCAGAGCCTATCGTTCATCCTGGGTGTAATTTCAGAGTTGAAGACTATAATGGCCACATACAGCACATTAGTCACTGCGATAACAGCTAGTGGCACTCCTGAGGGAGGGGGAGGATGGGGGAGAAGGGGAATAAAATTCTTCTCATTCTCACAGTGCATTAGTGAAATAGGAGCAAATGTTAAACAAATGTTTATTCAATTAGCTGACTTAACAGCATTAAGTGTGAGAAAGCTTCTGACACTCCGTTGACCCACTCTTTTGCAGGAGGAGAGGAAGGGGAAAGGGAAGGAAGAAAGGAGTACATGAATGCCATCAGGATTTATATATGCCCACATATACATATGGTGGTGCCACTGTGGTTAAACACTTCAAGAGATAGCTGGCCCTGCCTGTAACTGAGAGAAGGCTAAAATTTGAATAGCAAATGAGACCACCTCTAGAGCATCAAAAGAGGATTGCAGAGCAAGGAAGTTTTTTGTAGGAATGCAATTGGTAATTTCACTTCCCAGTCTGTTATTAATAACAACAGATCATGAGTATGCTCTAGACCTTTTAGATTTTCCTACTGCTACAGTACGGTTGGAAGAGGGAATGTGGAAGTCCATGGCAGTCTCTCTAATGTATAGCAACACTTTTCCAAGGCTTACACAAATAACAGTTGCTTGTCCTATGCATCTGCTTTTTATTTGTGGTGATGAGTTTTACATCAAATGTGGCATTGATACATTATTCTTGATATATGACTGACCACAAGGCAAAAAGATTCGGAACCAGCTGAAGACAGGGGAGAAAAAATTTTACCAACACTGAAATAGGGTTGTGCTCTGTAGGTATAAAGTCTTACCCTACTTATGGTTCATAGAAGTTGGTGTGAACTGGGCAAAGCAAAGCAATGTCTTGGGAGGCTCTAGCAAAAGGAGTTGATGTAAATCACAGCGTATCTTGTTAGCATTACTTTTATTTTTTGCTTACTTTGCTGCAACGTCCAACAGCTCTGTACAGGATCAGAGCTCTGATGAGTGTTGTACAAATACGGGGAGCTCTGCCAGGAAGACCTCACAGTTGAACCCCTTTGGTAAATGAACTCTGGTGAGTCTGATCTGATGGCCTCAGGGGTTACCAGCCCCAGCTGTTTTCCTCACCCTGAAGATTATCCCTCATCCCTCAGCAGGGTCAGACAGTGTGTCTTTGCCCCATTTACAGTCTGGCAACTTTTCTCTGACTCACTGTGAAGCCAGGCATTGAAGTGGTCAGAGGCAGAGATGTAATGCCTGTGCTGGGAGGGAGGGGCACCAGCTGGGTAGTTACAGGCAGTAAAAGCTTACACAGCTGCCACAAAATTTGCAAGATGATGTCCTCTAGAAGCCGAAAAGGCAAGTGGCATTTGGAGTAGTTAGAGTTGGTCACATTTTTTAATGTTTGCACCCTTTGTTTGTACAAGCAGAGAAATTGCCAAGTAAATCCATGTAATCCTCCCCTAGTCATTGATTTCTTTGCAGCTGTCCTGAGAAGGATTTGGAGGGAGGAGAGGCAAGCTGGGACTCTGTATGCAAGAGTCGACATGGACAGTGTTCCAGAGGAGTGTTGGAAGGCAGTGACAGCAGTTGGTGGCAGGATGGAAGGAAAAGGAGAGGGCAGGTTGTTGTGTGGAGGTTACCATTGTGTGAGGTGGAGAACCAAACCTCAGTTTCACTAGAAGAAATAGTGGCAGACAGAACATGGTTTTATTTGCATTCTTCATAAAGAAGAAAACAACATCTGTCAAAACTGTATCTGCATACACATTTAAGAAATGCGTGTCAAGACTTCAAGATTCACATAATGAAATGACTATACCTTGACTTGGTGGCATCTGAAGCAGCAGCTGCTCACTGTAGTCAACACAGGTGTAACTGTGGACTGAAGGTCACCAGTGTTACATCTGACTTTGTGTAAGCAGAAGTTAAATAATTGAATAAATATTCATTGTTTTTTATAGCATAAACTCTTCTGGAGGGAATCTATGAGGTGATGGTTGTGTTATTTATGAAATATTACAAGTAGCAGAGGGTGTATGTGAAAATGCTGGAGCTGCGTTCCGGCAGTCTGTCAGTTGAAAGATGGGGATACAGTCACTGACTAAGGATTTAGTGCCTTGATTAATGTAGCCAATTTTTAACTGTAACTACATAGTGTTAACACTTCAAAGAAAGAAAGGGGAACCAGAGCAATATTCTTTTGCTGTGGGTCATCAGCTAATTGTCATGCATGATTTCCAGCACCATGAACATCTCTGTGCAGTCATTTGTGTGTTTGCTGTTGGTGTTTTTCCAACAATATCGTTTAACTTTGTGAGGGATAAACATTTTTTTTAACTCAAAGTGAAGTTATTCATGTATTTTAGGAATTCACGTTCTGAAACAGCACACATTTAATAAGGCATTGTCCTTTCCTCAATGAGAAAATGTTAAAACACAGTCTCTCTTGGTCTGACCTTTCCACTGTAGATACCAAACACTTTGAGTGCTTCACCACAGTTTTACAGATGGGAAAGCAGCAGATTAAGAAGTCAGCAAATCTATCCAAAGTGGCACAACAGATAAGTGATGGAAACCAAAGCAGCCTGTGTACCTTAAATCCTGATCTTGCTCCTCTTATGTGTAAACTATATTGGCACTGACCCATTAATGATTTATTTGTATATATATCTACAGAATGAAAGGTTGCTACCATATCCAGTTCTGTGACTTACTTCCCTGTACTGACAATGGTCCCAGTGTGAATTTTGGAGGCAGAGTGAGCAAAATATTCACTAGTTGTTGGAGCACAGCAAAGAGCATAGGAAATCAAGGTTCTTTTTCATATTCAGGACTTGGACATGTTATTTTTTTCCCTCTTTCTCATTTGCACCACTAAAAAAATACAGTTAACAGTGCTTACTTGTTAAGCACTTGAGCTCTTTTACATGAAGTATGCTCTGACATATCTGCATATTCGATTTACTCTGATCCTTTGAATGTTCAAAATAATTTGCTTAGTTTTCCTAAGTCCAAGAATGCAATACAACAGCTTTGAGGCAGTGAGTGATTTTAGGGGAATGGACTGCCTATTTGAAGAAAAGAAAAATACTAAAATATGATATTACTGATTTTCCACACTATATATTTATGGTTTTGATATTTTACAAATTCAATTAGAAGTGCAAAGGGAAAGGGATCATGGAATGACATTTTTCAAATACTCAATTCTGGCCTCACTTTCCTTGCGTTAGGTTAATGAAAGCTTTACTGGTGGCTCCAAGGGAGAGCAGAATTGGGTCAGCACTTTGTGCATATGAAAATCATGTTCATAATCAATTAAGGATTTTATCAATTAAATCAGTGGGCAATTTCCCATCAATTGCAGTTTATATAGACTGGAATCCTACAACAGCAACTAAAGATTTTGAGAGAAGCAGGACGGTTGTTTGACTTGTAATCATTTAGATGTATAGTTAGCTGCCTGAGCTTGATTTATCAAGCACCTACAACCAGTTATGTGCTTGTAGCAGGATCAAGCCTTACTTTCTTAAAGCTCAGTTTTTTAATTATAAAAACTTTTCATTAACCATCTGTTGACTGTTGGTGTCAAAGGGTAAGTCTGTCTAAGCAACTATGCCATTAAGCAGACAATACTAATTTAACATGGGAGAATTACTAAAGGAATTGAGCCATGTGCTTTAAAATAGGAGTCACTACATAACAAGAAACTCCTTATTGTTGGTCATCTTCCAGGACCTACTAGAAATAAAAGTGTTTCTGTTTTAGGGGCAGCCATCATATGATTATTGCAGAAAAACAGAAAAAGAAGAAAGGATGGTATCATAGGCAATTTAATAGAGCGTTACATTTTGCAGTTCTCCAGGAAGGGCTGAATTGAACAGGTATCAGAGGCTGTGGATGTCATAGATATAAGCATTGTACCATCAATGCTTGCTCCAGCATTGAGTAACGTACTGTTAAATGATTAAATATCGAGGTTTGAACTTTGGCACTTTCATAATATAACAAGATGGATGAAAAGGCAATAATAAATTAGGTTATGTTACAATATTTCATCCTACTTCGTTGACAAGCTTTGTTCTGTGAGATAGATTATTGTTCCATCTGTAACCTCAGCTCAGTTTCATATTTACAATGTTATAGTTAAGGATCACTTGCTGTTTTCAATATAAATGTATTTTTCAACAGATTCATAAAAGAACCTTTTAAAAATTTATCAGGACAAAAACTTGGCATTAAAATTTCCAGTCCTGGGGTTATAGTTTCGTTAAAAATCAAGAAATACTTAGATCCCTATGATTTTTTTTTTTAATAGATTGTGCTTAGAAGAGGCTTTTGCCCAAGTACAGCTTAAAGCTATTTGGAAACCATTTGTGACAGGTCACTTCTCTAATGCTGAACCAATTTCAAAATTTTCACCCAGATTTTCCTGTGACACAGACCTTTGTGGCTGTCCTAAGTGGCTTTACATCTGCTTCCAGAAAACGATGCTATTGAAGAGCACTCTCTGACAAGTATGGGGGTTGCAGTATACCCCAGGGCCTTCTGTACTTTTTGCTGTTGCAAGTGATGCAAGAACAGTGACAATGTGTGCTGTATTAATATTCTGCCATGTCACAGGGCAGTTCAGGGACTCCAAAGAAACCCAGTGTGAGGACTCTGAGGCTAAATAATAGGCTAAAATTGCCTTGCACATCCTCGCTTGGGACCTCCATCCACATCCCATACACCCAGGAGTACCCTTTAAGCTCAGCCCGGGGCCTTTAATCCCCATCTGAGCTGTGTTGTAGGCAGCACCCATCTCTTGTCCTGCTCTTGCTTGATCTTGGGATATGCACAGTAGGTAAATGATCTCCCTCAGAGTCATGGTGTAGCTTGTCTCCTGTCTTGTCTTTGGCCCTAACTGCTACTTTAGACTTCTTTCCCCTCATCCCCAGACCCAGTTTGTCACTTTGTCTTTGTCTCAGAGTGCTGATGGACCTTTTACCAGTATCTGGTCCTGGTCACGCAGCTGAGGTCTGGTGGCATGGAGTCCATTGCCTGTGCTCCTGGCCTGCCTTCCCTTTGAGAGCATCTCTCCCTTGCTGCTGCCCAGCACCTTGGACTCTGTCTCTTTTCTTCCCATCTCCTTTTTCAATTCCTGGGCTCACCACCCTGTCTCAGCTACAAGTGTAAATCTGTGTAAGGTGGTTTCTTGATACTTTGGGCTGGTTCTCTGCCTGGCTTTTCACTAGGTGTATATGTATGGTAAGACAGTGTGACTTAGTTGTGAAGGGAGTGAAAAAAGGAGAACGGGAAACTGGAGTTCAGTGTTCCTGTTTTGTTACTGAATTTCTTTACACTTACAGGTCTGTTAGCTTTTAAATAAGAACACATTAATATTTTCATCAGTCTTCACATCAAGGGGCTCAAAAATCACCAAATATATTAGTCCTTTGCATGTATGGAGTTCAAGGAAGTTGTGTAATCCCACCTGTTTCCTTCTGCCTCATGGCACAGGAGCAGTTCAGGAAAATAGGTGGGAGAAAAGACGCAACTTAGAAGGGAAAAATGAAGTAAGGTAGGGAATGTTTTGTGCCTTCTCTAGCCTAATATGTGGAGCTTAGTCTGTCTCCCATCACACCTCACCCACACCAGGAACTTGGGCAGAGACTGGAAATTGTCTTTTGAGCCCTGTCAGTGTAGCACTGAGAAGAGAGGGTGGTGGAAGGCGAGACAGCCAGCTCAGTGTTTCCTTACCTACCTGGGGATTTTCACCTCTAGTCGTAGCCAGACAGCAGTTTGAGTTAGCTACTCAATTGCTACCCATGGAAGAGAGAGAAAAATGGAAGAGATTTCCACTTGATCTTCGCACTGTAGATTTGGCTAATACTTAGGCACAAAAACCGACCTAAAGTACATGATATGAGCCCCCCTGCCCCTTTCTCTCTGCTGATGGAAAAAATGTGTGATCCTTTTGAGATAATCCTTGGCAAAGATCTGTGCATGCACATAATTTTGAAATATGTGTAACTTGCTCATACTTGCTGCATCAACTCTGATTTCCATGATCTTCCTTCCTCTGTTAAAAATGAGGCTGCATGAGCTTGCACTGTGTTCAGTTCTTGTGGTGGCTAAAATACAAACTGGCTGCTGGTCAGCCTTCTTGTGCAGAGTTCATCTGTTGAAGCTATAAGCAACAAAACAAAGTGACATGACATTTCCATGAGTAATAACTGAAATCTTACATAGAGCTAACCTGTGGTTCAGCAGTGGTCAGAAAAAAACATTTAAAAAAAAAAAAAAAAAGTAGTTTTGTGTGTTTTGTAATTTACCATACCTCTGATGTTTCTCGGACCTGCTGAACTGGTGTGACCACATAGACTTTTAAGACTGTGCAGGCACCTCTGCAACACTTGTCAAATAAGTGTTATGACTTGCAGGAAAAAATACACCTGCTTGTCCTTACACTGATCTCACTGCCTCGGCACACGTGCACCATTCTTCTGCTGAGTAGTTGAGATTCTCCAGAACATCAGAGTCAGGACAGGGAGAGGTTGTCAGGCTGCAGATGGGTGAGGAGTAAGAAGACCTGTGTTAGATATGGAAGCTTTGTGGCAGTCATGGTATTTCAGTAGTGAGCAGGAAGGCAGTCTGGACGGAAAGGAGGAGGTACCTTCACAGCCAGCCCCATTCTCCACTGCTTCTCTTTTGTGTCCAGCTGTAGATTTAATTGAGGTTGCTGAGAAATCAGTAAAATTGCCTTAATGTGTCAGGATAAAAATTGCAGTGATAAAACACAGCCACCAAAACTCCCAAAACTGAAGACCTCCAGCTTCAAATTAGCATTGAAAGTATGACAGGATTTGTATTAAATCTGAATTTAGGATCTCTGGGACCAGACACAAAGGTCCCAGTTCAGAAAAGAGCATGCATGTGCTTTGCCTCCTGTCTCTGAAGAGAACCTTAGTGCTCCACATATGTCATTGAAAAGGAAAACCCCCATGTAGAAGAGGATGCAGAGCAAGTTCTGCCTTCTTTCTCATGGTTTAAGCTGTAAGGCAGCCTTATGTAAGGCATAAAGTTTCAGGCTGTATCACTGAAAGTGTTGCCTCCATTTTTCATGCTGATGCCTCATTTTATTCCACAGAGTAGACTCAGACTGAAAGCAGAGCACCATTTGCTAAGGCTGGGGACAAAATAGCTGTGAAATAAAAATGATGGGGGTGGACTTGCCACACACCACCTGAGGATTTTATTTGCTTGTCACTGAGTGTCTGCACAGCCACTCCTGGGCTATACTGGTTGCTGTTTTACAGGACGAAAGTAATTCTTTTTCAGTAAGCAAAGAAGTTGCAAAGCAACAGCTAATAGTGTGTTTCACTGCAGCCTTTGTAGAAGTCAAATTTTGGTTTGAAGGAGGGAGTTAAACTATACCTTTGAAAGATGTTAATAGTGAAGTTCAATCACGGAGGCAAAGGAAGGGAAGAATGTGATGTTTTTGGAATAAATGAGAAGAGCGCCAACAGTGAGAGCTGAGAGCTGATGGAAGCAGAAGAGAAAATGGGACTGTAGGGAAAGGAGGGTCTGGAAACACAGAGGAGTGATAAAAGAAGAGGCTGGAAGTGAGAGGAAGGGGCAGGGCTGAGGAGGAGAAATGGTTGAGTCCCAGTGTCCTTGAATGGTTCCCATTGGATCTGGAGGAGAAGATGACAGCCTGGCTCATAATCTTTCTCCTGCAGCAACATTTGGCTGTTGGCCAGCTGGAGAGCCTATCATTGAGGCTGATACAGACTTTCAGCCTTCTTTGAAAAAGCTTTTAAGCAGTTTTCTGTTCGATGTGCACCAGATAAGGTCAGGGTTCCTGCCTGCCTGTGTACTCTTTGGGATTCTAACAATGAATTGAAATGACATTAGAAAAATATTACTTGTAAAATGACATCCAAACTTAGTTTCTTGGTTACTCTTGTATTAAATTTGCTGCATTAATGTATTTTTGTCACTGCCGGGATGGGAAATTTACTCTGTAATGTGATACCCAGCTGTGGCTTTTTTGCTTCCTACATCACCATGAGTTTTAAGGCTCCTGCCTTACACACTCAGCCTGACAGAGAACTGCGAGACAGCAAATGCTTCATGCCTGGTTGAGTTTCACAGTACCAACAAGATTAAAGCTGCACTTCCACCGTAAAACAAAGGTGCTTCAAAAGCATGCAGAGAAAAAGTGCTCTGAGGCAAGGAGATGCCTCTTTTGCACAGCGGTGGAAAACAGCTTTTGGTTTCAGGCTCTCTGTACATTTTAAACACAGTAAAGGCATACCAGTGAGTGGCTGGGCTTTGTGTGGGGCCACCTGCTCAGGTGCCAAAGGAGTGATTGCCCTACCAGTACCTGCTGCTGGCACATAAGTTCAGCTCTCTAATGAACTTTGGAGCTAGGAGATAATTTCATATGGGATTTCATATCTTGCAGAAAGCTGCAGGAGGGCAGCACACACACAAAAGTCAAACGGCAAGGGAAGGAAATAGAAGGAAAGGGGATAAGGTAGAAAAGCACAACAGGAAAAATCTTTGTTCTTCAGATTTTACGAGTCCTCATGAATTTTATGGCAGGGAAGCTGGCATTGTGTTAGGAATGTGTAACTTTGATCTTCATCTCACTTGTACACTAGCATATCCAAGCTGATCAGGGCAGAATTGCCCTATGTAAGATTATGTTTTGTTGGCCTTTTAGGTGATGACAACTATCTCAGTTGATCAGGGTATGTGTATGTTAAAGGGAAAAAAAAACTTTCGTGTCTTATTACTCTTTGTAAGCCATCAGAATCAAAGGAAAAGGCTGCCCTCATTGGTCTCGCAGTTGCTGCCTGTGTCTGTGCTGTATATAGGCTAAACTAATTGGAAGAAGAGGGACAAAAAGGCATTTAGTTCAGGTCAACCAGTTGGACTACAGCAAATGCATGACAGGCTTAATCATTGTCTTTTGCAAAAGAGCAGGCTGGTGAGGGCAGGCACTCCAGCCCCTTCAGATGAAATTTGGCCTTTTTCCAGTGCCTTCAGAGATGGGATGCTGTAAGAGCATCTCCACACAGAGCCTGGATGCTGTCATATTGATGGGTGGGTTGATGGGAAGAGTTACAGCAGGTTATTTATCTTTTCTCAGCTGTGAACTCAGTTTTCAGCCATGCTTCATCACAACTTTATACACACAGCCTGAGAAGGCAGCCCATCTCTTCCTTTGCAAGAATTAGGTAGTCAATGAATGTAGTCTTGCTGGAGGCATTGGTCTCTGGTGTCATGCTAAAAGCAAACATAAGCAGTAGTTTGTCTTCCTTTGCCATCAAGTTTCCTTCATCTTTCATGGTAAGGGACATCAACAAAAAAAATGCTCCAAAGGACCCAGCTATCTTAATGGCTTACAAAGTTCAGTTCTTCTGAAATGACTGCTTTAAAGAAGTTCAGTCTTACACTTTCAGGAAGAGTAAGCTAGCAAATAAAGTGAGTGAGCACCATTGTAGCTCTGAAAACTCTTTTTCCCATACCCATGTGGTTTTGAAGATGCAAGTGATTCAGCATCTGAGTATTCCGTATTGTGGCAGGAATCAATATGTGGTATACAGGGTGCATATTTCACACTACACTGATTTTCTGCTGAACTCCATGGGGAAAGGGTATTGAGGGATGTAATGATTAAACCAAATACGAACTCATGTTAAAATTGGCCAGAGAAATGTTGCTAATAATGGGTACAGAGAAAAATTAATTTCCTATTCTTTTTCTTTCCAGGCAGTTGACTTTAGTGGAAATTATTATATATCCACCATAGTTTTTATTCTTCAAGGAATGATTGTGTTACATTACAGTATTTTTTCTTTATCATGTAGATAACCTAGCTGTTTTTTGTTTGGTTTTCTTTCTTTTTCTTCCAGGCCTTCTGCCTTATCTAGTAGCCCGACATACTCAGAGCTTCCATTCCTTAGAATTTCCCCACATCGAAACCCGGCCGCAGCATCGGAGTCTCCCTTCAGCACCCCTCACCCATACATTAATCCCTATATGGACTACATCAGGTCCCTGCACAGCAGCCCGTCCCTCTCCATGATCTCGGCAGCCCGTGGACTCAGCCCAACAGACGGTGGGTTAAGACAGGCTTCCTGTTTTCTGTCATTGCAGCAACTTAAGTTATATTAATCTTGTCAGCATTTTTCCCCCTTGTTCAAAGTGGCTTCAGCAGGTTTGTCAGACATATTCATTATGTCATAAATGTTTCAATACTTCATCAGCCGATCACGGCTCATTTGTACAACTCAGATGTTGAAACTTGAGGGAAGAGCCCTGCCTCATTCAAAATTTAAACTGGAAGGGTGTTGTATGTCTTGTGGTATCTTTTTTTTGTGGAACTGACCCATGGTGTGATTCTGATTTCCCAAGAAATCCATTGTATCTGCACTGAATCAAGTCAGATTCTTTGTGAGTCTACATCAGTGTATAGCCATGGAATTATTCAAGTGCAAAAGGCTTGTTGATTAAAATAGTGTTTTTCAGTCATGTGAAGTGTACAGTGACTTGTTACATTTAGTTATTGGTTCTTTTAAAGATACATGGAATTATTTCAGTTTACCCTAGCCAATGATACAGACAAATGAAATTATGCTGATGTAGGAGAAGTTGCTGATGATCAGGACTAGCCCCTTTAATGGTGGGCAGTATTCTGAAATATTGGTGCTTTAAGTTTTGATGTGACCTTGGCTATTAACTTCCAGGTTCTTTGGGTTGAAGTAGCTCCTGCAATGGCTCTTATCATTATTCTGGCACATTTCCTATTTATTTAAGCAGGAATTTTTCAAAAATGAGGAATGACAAGAGTTGCAAAAAGGCTCAGTCTTGTTAGCAGTAGATTTTTTCAGTAATCAAGTAAGCAGTTTGACATTTCAAAATTGTAGCGGCTGCTGAAGAGAGTTAAAATTTATCACACTCTGAAACAAATATGTAGTGAAGGTAATAAACTATTATTTTAACTCTGAGAAATATCTTCCCAGTGTATGCAGAAACTTACCAGAGTTAAACTGCTTTTAGCTGAATATGAAAAATGAGCGGTGCACCCTATCGAAATGGATAACTAATTAATCCTCGCTTATAAGAACATACACCTTTACAGTTAATCCATTAGTTATGGGCACATATTCTTATGAGAATAAATTTTAATGACCTATTGTCAGTCAGGGTACATGACATGCACATAGGTCTTTCCTAGAAGCACTTTGGATGTTGTATGAATCCTTGCTACTTTTACTCTATTTAGCCAAAATATTTTAAACAATGTTTTGAAAGAAAAATTTGAATGCTCATAAATATATGTTTTGATTCAAGGAGCCTTGGCACATTTTATGTAACATGATAGAGTTATAATGTAATGGCATAAATTGGGAGAAGTCTTGCAATGTATATTTGATCTCTTCACAAAAAGCTAATGAGCAGAACACTTTACTGTCTTTCTTTCAGTGATCTTCAGATCATGTTCCTGTAGAATTTAATTTATGCTTACGCTATGCTTCCGTTAAACATACAAAGAAAGGGAAGGAAACGACATAACACACAATCATATGACATTAAGCTGTTTTCTTTGTCTCAGGTACACAACGTTGAATTCACTTGCATAAACGTAGGCACATAGTGCCCTCTGAGATACACTGGGGTATCTGACCCATCACCCAGCTGACACTCCAGGAAGGCAGAGATCTCCTGGATGTTCTTTGCTGTATTCAGCAAGGCAGTGGTGATCTCTCTGGAACTCTAGGATGTCTCAAGGTAGAATATAGTTTCAATTTCCCAAATACAGACACTTGGATGTTACCAGCTGTGTCTGGAGCTCCGTCTTAACTACAAAGGTTCTAAGTTTCATCTGTCTGCAACATAAGTGTTTAGTGTCAGTTCAAGTCTGTGAAATGCCTTGCCTCAACTCCAGCTGCTACCCTAGAAAGGCAGTTTTCTCCTCTTAAGGCCTCTCTTCATACCTGCCATCCTCATGTAGGTATGCAAGATACCCATGGGCTTTCAGATGGCACGAGACACACAAGTGTGAACAACACAGCTGAGCATGCTCTGGCTTAACGCTCATCCCCTGAGCTTTGATCACTGACTGTATACACAACCTTACCCTTTCATAAGTACAAGCTAAACTTACTAGCTTAAGCTTCTTTCTTTGAGTTTTAAACAAATACATGTTACTTCATGTTTCCTTTAGGTTCCCAGCTCAGCTTTGGTCAGTAACCACAGCCCAGGTGTTGTGCAGCACCTCAGGAAAATACAGTAACTTGATTGAGACATTCAGTAAAACAACATGCTTATTGAAAAGCTGATAAATTTGTTCTCCGGAATCCATAGTTTGTTCTGTGATCAGTCGGGTGTACTAGGAAATGCTTTTTTCAGGTGTAGGTTCCTGGGATCAGATAGTCACTTCTAGAATGCAGATTTAAAAAATTCTCATTTAAAGGGCTACATGCACATAATGCACTAATCACATAGAGGGCACCATGGCTTAAGTCAGGTAGTATTTGAACTATGAAAACTTGGGAGGTATTGTTCTTCTGAAAGCCATAGCAAGATTTCTTTTTCTACCCTAATTGCTTCAGGCCAGTTGGATAAATTAGGTCAGTGTACTATTGGGCTCAGTCTGTCAACTTGCAGATCTGGGGATGGCTGGGAGCCAAAACAATCTGGAAAATAATGAAGAGTGGTTTCATGTTTAGTACAAGTCTTGCCAGCTGCAATTAATGACTACCACAGCAGCAGTAATGGTAGAGCTTCTTCTGTCTTGTCACTTCACCTTACCCAGCAAAACTGGCGGGCTGGGGGTGGCCAAAAGCTCCTCTAACACAGAGGTTTTAGGGCAGGAGTTTGCAGTGAGTTGGTGTGTGTAGAGCAGAGTGCCCACAATGAAGAAGCAGATAACTCCACTTGCAAAAAAAGCAGGGGGCAAAGCTGAAGCTCCCCAGAAATAAATAGAAAAATCAGAGCTGCATGCCTTCCCTTTTACCCTTCATTTACCCTTCATGTGATACATCATTTAATAGGCTAATTTTTTATGTTTGAAGAAGGTAGTAAGAAATTATCTTTAAAGAGCACCAGAGTATTTCTCAGCATATGGAACATTTAGTAATGCAATTATGTGCTCACTATGTTTTATGCAGCAGTTAATTTTAAAGTTTGCAGCCAATGTTATTGTTAGTTAACCCAGACACTTATGTCAGAAAGCTCAGGAAGTATTTTAAGTGTGTCTGAAAAGATACGATGGGTGCCTACTACTGTAAAACTTCTAAAATCAGTGATTTGGTGTGGGTGACTCCTCTTATAAAATTAGATCTGAATATTTTTCTTACCATTTTGCAGAAGGTGGTGGTGGCTGAAATAGGTTATATTTAATTGAGAAATTAATTTGTAATTTGGAAAAAATACCAACAACCTTTAATTTATCTCAGCTCATTTCTTATGCCATTTCTGTTCCCGCTTGATGTACTTTTATTTTTCTGAACCTTTCATGAAATAGGTTATTTTAAAAGCACATTCTTCCACTTTCTTTAGCAAATGTAAAGACAGATACATGGTACATTTTAGGAGTCTGTTGATGAATAATCTTTTCTCCAATCTCCAGTGTCATGTTTGCCTCCTTTTAATGTAAATGTTGATTCTAATGCTTCGAAGATTTACATTTGGGATCCATTCTCTAATGTAAACATAAATTATCCCTTTCAGTAATACTGGGTAAATAACAAAATTCAGGTTAAGTTGTTAATTGAAAGAATTTCACCTTAAAATTGTTTCCATTCAAGATTCAGTTGACGGAATCAAAGAAAAATCTCATTAAATAATTTGAAAGAATATAAAAATAATCTGTTGAAATCTGTTGAAGGCAAACTTACATAACATGTTCTGGTGAGCGGAGTGTAAGGAAATTTTAGCTGGTTTGCAAGTGGGAAAAGTAGAGAACAGAGAGGAAGTCTGCTCCCCTTAGGTCACATAGCAAGTCAGAATCAGGATCAAGGAGATGGATTCCAGCTTACTTTATGAGTACTTCACATAGGAGCCCATGAAATCACCCTCTATTTACTGTAGCATCTGAAGCCTGCTGAGATGAGATGATATTAAAATTCTGTCTATTTTTGTGTTTGCCCGGAGTTGTACATTAGTTGATGGCATGCTTGAAAACTGCAGGAGAACAAAAAGCTTGCATGTTGTTTTTACAGGAGAGAAAGGTTAATGTAAGTCCTTATCAGAAGATTGCATCAGTCATAATCACACTGATGGGATGCAGAGTCAATCTGGTCTGTGGTTTTGACTCTGCAAACATATTCAGCTGTGAAGTGTAATTGCATATGAACTTTGAAGGATGGGATGGCCACATTCATTGAATTCAGTCTGTCCTGCCAAATACCTATGGTGTTCATGGACAACTAGTATTTGTCCTGCATATATTCATTGTCCTTGTTTACTCTTAAACTTATATACCACTTGTCACTGTGAGTGAAAATCTTCTGGTCTTCTAAGCAGAGACTCCAAAAATTTGAATGCTTATGGAAGTTCAGCCGCCTTGTTACCTTAGAGACTGAGTCCTTTGAGCCAGGGATGAGGTAAATGGGAATAAAGCTCTTGGAAGGTTTTGCTGAATTTTTATGTCACTAAATAAATCATACTAGTTTCCATTGCTGTCAGCCTGTCACTTTTTGAGTCACTTAATAATAAATATAAAAATATGAGATCACTGAGCTCATTAATATTTTATGCCTTGCTGGTTTTTTGAATGGTGTCTTTGCAGTATCATTGGTTGAAATATATTGACTGGTGGTGGCATACTGCAGACCTTGCATTACTTTAAAAAATAAACAAGCTGTTTTAATAGTCAGAGAAACCAGCAATGTGATAAAACTTCCCTTTTTGTTTATCTTACGTCATTAATGGTACTTTTTATGTTGTGTTTTCAGCTCCACATGCTGGCGTCAGTCCAGCTGAATACTATCATCAGATGGCTTTGTTGGCAGGCCAGCGCAGCCCATACACGGACATCATTCCTTCAGCTGCCACTGCAGGAGCTGGTGCTCTTCATATGGAATATCTTCATGCCATGGATAGTAAGTGACATGTTAGAGGAATATAGTCAGTCGTACAAAGGGAACCATGTGAGTTGCTCCTGGTCTGTCCCAAAAGGCCTCCATGCAGATAGAGAATTAGGAGGTCAACGTAAGCCGCCTTAGGAGGCTGTAAGGCCAAAGCATGGATTTCCAAAAGCACAAAAGTTATGTCAAGTCTGAAAGTAAACTTTGAAAGTAAGTAGGGAGATGAAGAGAACTGCTCCTGAAAACAGGTTATAAATTTTATTTCCAGCAGGGCTTTGAGTGCTTTTGAAAATGTCCTTTCTATTCACAACCAGTAACTCATTTTCATCATTAATGTGAATATTTCCCTGATGAGCTTTCTGTTCTTAAAAAGTTCACATCTGGTTTACCATCAGGAGAGCATGCTCCCCTCCTTTTTAGACAGTGGTAGCCATGCTTACACTTTGTGTATCATGGATCAGCAGATTTGAGACCACATCTAAGTGAAGCTGTTTGCTGAGTTCTCAAGGATCCTGGCATTTTTTCTGTAATATTAAGAGCCTTCTTTCCCCACTTAAGCATCTTTCAGACTTCTAATATGTCTCTCTCTGGAGAAGGATGAAAAGAGAGCACCCCATTCCAAACTGCTCACTTTTGCTGCTCTTGATCAGCCAGAAGGGATGATGCAGAGCACTCACCTCTGCTCATAAGATGCTTACATGCTTTTTGGTATGTATGCAATTCCTTCCAACAGGGAAATAAATGGTGGTGACAAGAAAAGGTGGTGACTGTTGACTCTTGTTTGGTAGTACAGAGCAATACAATAGCAAGAAACACCCTTGTTGCTCCACAGCTTTTAAAAATCTTTTGTTACCGTGCAGTTTCTTCTTCCCTGCTGTTGGCTGCATGCCATAGCTTCTGATCTCGAGGGCTGTGGGAGTTGGGAGTTTCAGTTCTGTAACGCATGGGAATATAGATAGCTAGCTACCCTTACAGAACACATGCCTAGGAGTGTGAAGTAGTTGACTGAACAACAGTTTTTACAAGAATCAGGCAAGATGGATGGTTGTGGAACTGGGAAGGAAGCTGTTTCCGTTGTTACCTTGATAGTGAAGGATTTTTAAGGTACCAGTCTCACAGCAATGGTAGCATGCATAGTGATTTTACAGGGGGGGTTTTTTGTAACACAACATGAACCCACTTCAGAAGCATAATAAGCCCAAACTATTAGTCTGGGCTTGAAGTAGAAATTACTGTGCAGGCTTCAGTGCATGAAAGCTTAAGAATATGATACTTCCTGGTTGGGATTTTGAGAAGAGGGAAAGTCGAGGTACACTGCTAATGCATTTGAATCTTATTAATACTATCTTCCAGAATGGAAACTCTGTTGTACATGGTTCAGGTAACATAAATCTGTTTGTATGTTCCCATTGCAAGGACAAAGTCCCATAGAAGGATGGAATAGTTTGGGGTGAAAGGCCTTTAAAGGTCACCCAGTCCAACTGCCACTTCAGTGAGCAGGGATATTTTATACTTTCAATGTTTTTTGTTCCTGCTGGGAGAGAAGTTATAGATGCATGTAGGTAGCAGTACCAATCTATATATTTGGATGCAGACTGGATTGAATGGGTCCATTTAGTCCATAGGAAGATAGATATGCATATCCAGTTGGATGCCAGAAAACAAAGGAAAACCAGAAGACAGTGCAGTACTTATACAAATAATGACATTTACACAAAGAACCTTCATGTGTTAGTAGAGGTTGTATAAGGAGTAATCTACATAGATTTATGGCTGTTACATCGTAACACATGGTAACATGGTAAGAATGTTACCATTTCTTACTTAATGGAAAATATTTTTACCTTTGCCCATAACTTCAGTTCACTTACAAAAGATACCTAAACACTCTAGGGGTATTTGTTGTCTTAGCTGAAGCTGTCTACCAGCTTCAGCTATGGTAGATTTGAAATGTGCTCTTTAATTTGTTCCGTGTTTGTTTTTAAAAATCAAGATCATACATTTGAGATTCATTATAGCAGAGACTTTTCAATTAGGGATTATTTCAGAGTTGAAGACAAAAAATGTGTAACACTATTATGCAAATGGGTTATTTTAAAACAGTAAATAGAGAATTAAAATAAGAGTGAATCCTAGTAAGGTCACTCAGCTCACCTTCTGTATTTGATGAGAATGTGTTTAGTCAGGCAATAGCTGCTTTTATCTAAATAGAGTATGAATTTACCCTTTTACTTTGTAAAAACTAATTAAAACTATCTTAACTTGCATGCGTATACAGTAAATTAATTGTCATTAAGTAGGAATCTGAATGTCCTATCATTCATCATACTAAATAAAACCTCTTTCTTCTTTGTCAGAATTTCAGATTAGAAACAAGAACAAAACAATTAGCAGGAAGCTGATATTAAGACTTCTTTTTTAAAAAAAAACCAACCAGCAACAAAAAACCAACACAAAAAAAAAACCAATCAGAAGTCCCATGTTTGCATTTAATAACAAAACATAGTGATTAGTGCATCACTGATCACATAGTGATCAGTGGCATCAGCAATGCCACTTGTTTGGATCTTTCTTCTTAAGGTTTTATATGGTGATCCTAAAAGTAGTCTTTTGCTCTATCTTGTCAATGGAAACCAAAGGGAGATTGGTGGCTTCCCTCATTATCTGCTATCAAATTCTGAGCAAGTTGACTCAACTCACTCAAAGGCAGCTGCTCATTTATTCCACACAACAACCAAATACATACAAGCAAGACATTGTTCTTTTGTGAAGCAAGTCTGTCTCCTAATTGTGTGTTTATGTAGCACCTAGCACAGTAATTTGGCATTTCTGCCCTTTCCGGTAGTACAAATAATAATTTCAACATGAGCATGCACTAAGCACAAAAACATGTTACATACAGCTTGGGGCCTTTTGTTTTGCTCTGTGGTGCTTAAAAAATGTTTTCAAAATGGGGATGAAATGAGTGGAAGAAGCATTAATGAGAAAGTTAAATCTCACTTTAAGTTCAGTTGACTTCCTGAAGCCTTGAACTTCATTGTCCATGAAATATCTCATATATTGTGGAAAAATAAGGACAAGATCATGTATGCTTGGTTGTAATTTTTTCCTCGTCCTATCCTGTGTGGCATGAAAAGTGAACCAGAATTTTGGTTAGCTGCTATAAAGCTTTTCTATAGTTTTGGTGGCCAGAATCCCTGACCAAGTCTTCTTGTCTTTTTGCTTGATCTGAAATGGTCAGATGTGCTACCTCTGGGTAAAACATCAATGTAACTAGGAGGGAAGTAGATGGGTAAACATACTGTATGCCAAAACTGTCTTTTAAGCACTAAAATGATTCAAAAAATCACAGCCTTTAGGATCTGATACCTGCATTTTTCTCTTGGGGAATATGTTTTCCTTTGCTTTTAAATGGTGTTCAGTGGAAGGCAAGCATGTTCCCTGAGGTTTCTTGATTCACCCTGAGAGTATTAATGTCCTCACTCTGATTAACTTTTGCCTGTACTCACTCAGAATGGGAAGTTTTTTGAAGGTATTCAGCATTCACTGACCCCTTTTGGCATTAGAGACACTGTCATCAGTCTTATTGATGTAGAGAATTTGACCATTCTGAGGAGTTAAGCCAATGTGAGAAGCTTTGGACTGGGCTTGATTTCTGATTTTCAGGCATACTTGGAGTACGAGGGTGGTTTAGTAGCAAAGCCATTCCATTTGCTGTCATACTGACGACAGATTTACCATTTTGAAAACTAAGACAAATTTTATGACAAACCTTAATAAAGTGAAAAGAAAGTTTTCACCCCTGTGAGCAGAAACCAGAAGGAAAACAAAGAAATTAAGCTTGGATGTAAAATAAAATCAAACTTCCTATATTCACATCCTTTAACAAAAACTAGTGCCTCAGACAGGTTCAAAGAAGTTTGATTTAAAGGGATGGAATAAATGATATATGTCTGAAGATTGCCTTATAAATGATTAAGCAATGCTAAAAACTTCAACT
Organism: Heliangelus exortis; assembly: GCF_036169615.1. Lineage (NCBI taxonomy): Eukaryota > Metazoa > Chordata > Aves > Apodiformes > Trochilidae > Heliangelus > Heliangelus exortis. Next base: position 52,862,885 of record NC_092423.1, on the reverse strand, counting down.
CAAAAATCAAATTCATGGGCAAATTTGCTGGATGGCATATTCCATATTTGAAATTTATGATGGAGATAGATATCTGTTATTTTAGAATTGATCTGTACCCCAGGAATAAGATCTTTTCTTCTGACACCTGGTGAATTTTTTGTCAACTCACTCAAGTCTTTACTATCAACGTCTGACTTATTATTACAATAGCACCTTCTCCAAAATGGTGACATTCCTGAACAAATTTTCAGTGTCACCTTCCATTAGCAGGCTTTGCCAAAGCTGATGTGATGTGGTTTTTTTCAGCACTTGCAAAAAAGTAAGTTGATTTTCAGTGAATCAGTGTCACTGCATTTTTTTATTTTAAAGCACCTTCAACTAGGGAATGTAATGCTTTGGTGGAGAATACTGTGAGCAGATGAACATCTCAAATTGCTAAATAAATATTGTAGTGTTTGTTTTTAAAATAAATGCCTGGGCAAGGCTGAAAAGTTTCGTTTAGTATTCATAGGTACTGACAAATTGTGACCTATTCCTTTTTATAGTAACATACTAGCTAAGACTGATGTTATGCCAGGTGAATGGTTTAACAAACATCCTGCAGCATAATGAGTGGTCAGCTCATGCTGAAGACTTTTTTAGGCATGTGACACCTAATTAAACCAGGAGATCTGGAAAAAAAAAACCAACCAAACCAAACCAAAACAACCCAACAGTGATCCCATTGGTTTGCATTTTCAATTTTGAAAGTTGTGGCCTCTCTTCAAGCAAATCACCCTCTCCTGTTTTGAGACTCTGTATAGAGCTCTTATCCAGACCCAGCTTGTTGGCTCCTCCTGTGAAATGACAAAGATCTTTTTTGCAGGAGACTCTTGGCCCTTAGGAGGGTCTTCTCATCCTAGGTAGATGGAGGGAACTGCTGAATTCCCAGATCTAGGTGGAGCCTGCAATAAGTGCTGCCTGGAGGAGAAGAGGAAGCCTGAAACTGCTGCATGGTGTTGTTTAAGTCCAGGCTCTGTCACTGCAGTTTTTGAGAATTTGTAGAGCATTGCTGGGAGTATAAATGTCCCTCCAGTGTTATCTGTTGAGGGTGACTGTGCTTCTCTCCATGATCTTACGGACTTCCACCAGTTGTTGGTAGTGCCTGTTTAGTCCTTTCTGACATGCAGGTTGGAGCACCAACAAGTCTTCTTGGACAGTGGTGGCACAGAAAAGAAAGAGTGTCTGATGGCAGAAGCAGAAAGACACAGCTCTTGTCTTGTATTGCCCAGTCTAGCTTCAAAAGGGAGTTGTGCAGGTGCTAGTATTCTACACTGCCCCACGTTTTTCATCAAATCCATGCACCCCCCCTCTAGTTATCATCACTAACCATTGTCCACATTTAGCAGGCTTGTATTTCTCAAATAAGTGGCAATTCCCTTGTAGCTATATAGATTCAAATCTGGATTTCAGATCCATAGGAAGTAATTTTTCAAAGTATTTATCCTGGAAATGACATTTGAAACTGTTCATAGATGGCCATCAGTAGCACATGGTGACTCTGTTGCGAACAGAAAATAAAACTGGATCTTGCATTTCCAGAGTTGCTTGTCCTGTCTGAATGTCTCTGGCTACCTTCTTGCTGGCATGATGAGTCTATGTCCATGATTTTGAGGAAAAAAGAGTATCCTTAATTATGGTCACATGCCAGCACAGTGTTGCTGTCATATGTAGCACACTACTGGGATGGCTGGTAGGAACACTGTGGAGAAGTGCTTGGGTAAAATCTCATTTTGCTGGTCAGCCAATGTCTAGCAGGTCTTCCTTGTCTCCTTTGCTTGCTGTTTAAACAGTACTTAGCTATCCCTATTTAAACCATGATAACAGAGTTTATTGACCTCTAAAGCACTTGAATTGAATCCTCAATTGAAGCAAATTATGTTACCACGATTGACTTCAGAGGTATTGTTTTCATTCACACTGGCTGAAGAGTTAGCAGAGAAGAGCTGTAGATGGAAGATTTATGTGCCAAGTAGTACAATTTTTACCATGACATATAGCTTGTATTTTCTTGTTAAATAGGTCGCAGTTTATTAAAGCTGCTGATCATTGTCGGGTTTTATTTTAGCACATAAAAGATCTCTGCCTCTGAAAGGCACAAAACATAGCACTAACAAAATACCAAGCAGACACAATACAACAGCAAACTCATAAGAAGGAGATTAAAAAGATTACTTAAAAAGCGTAGTAGCTTTTAGGAGGAAGTCAACTTATGCTATGCCTAAGTTTTACACAATGAATCAAGAGCATGAATATTCATTGAAAAACTGAAGCTCTATGGGCTAAGGCCTATTGCAGAGACAGAGCATAAAGGAAAAAAACCTCTGTATTTGCTAGATAACAAAGAGAATTGACACTCACGATGGCTAGCTGTGGCAGATCTACACACAGATTAAGAGGATGGCTATAGATGGAGATCTGATCACACAGTCACAGCAGGAATAAAATGGCAGCTTTTAATACCAGATGAAAATCTTGGATAGCGTGCACAGAAAGAAGGACAACCCACTCGTGTGCAAGGAAAACATAATGGCAAGTTCTGATCCAGGTCTGTCCTTGACATGAGTCTAATTGGAGTCAGTTGGGCTCTTCTGGTTAATGTTAGGCATGTAAACATTAATACCCTGCTGAAGAATAGTCCTGGACACCAAGACATGAGCCAGAATTATGAAGGCAGACCTATAATGGAGGCTTGTGGCCAGCTGTGAATTATTAGCAAGTTAGAGAGAATGTCAGGAGACTCTGGGAGAAGTAGCTGTAAAGTAGGGATAAAACCCAAGACTTGCATGACCCTGGCTGCCTGGATCATTAAGACTCAGTCCTTTACTTCCATTTAAAGGTATTAAAACAGTAGAAGTGGCAAAGGAAATAGTGTGCTGTTTGGTGTGGAAGGTAATTCTCTCCTTCGGGGTCTGTACCGAGATAGAAGCAACTTAAATAGAGGGAAGAAATTTAAGGTGATATATCTTCTGTCAGGACTGCATAACTTGAGATTACATGGTAAAAAAATTACTTGGATTACATGGTAAAATAGGCCAGAAGATGCAGAGATTTTCAGAGCAATGCAGAAAATTTAGAAAAGTAATATGTATTTATTTAAATGATATCTGTGTGGTTACCTTCTGTTTGCTACTTCAAAAAGCTTAATCTCTAGTTCTAAAAAAACCTGGAATTATTGGCCCCTGTACCTGAGCACAAGAATATCATGACGGCCTGCACAAATGCAAATACAGGCTACTGTTTCTCAGTCTAATGCCATTAATGTCAATTAGACTTCTGCTGATAGCGCTGGCTTTTATTGTATTTTTCAGCTGTGATTTTTAGTTTTGGATCAAGTATTGACCAGGCAGAATTATGGTCAGTAAAGGAAAATCTGTCTTTTCATTTCTGCACTGTATTTTACAAGTTTAGCTTTGGCTCTATGTATTAAAGTGAAGCGGGTTTGGGTTTGCTGGTAGCCCAGATCTGAACCACTGTCTCATTGCTCATGGTTGAATTAATGATGTGAATGTCTACGAAGCCATCAGATTCATAAATCACCAGAAATGAGAAGGATAACTCATAAAAGTCTTTTCCTTTTGTTTAGCAATTTATCATTTTGCTTGCACATTAATAAACAGAGCTCCCCTGAGGTAAGCCACAGGAAGACAGATTTTTCTTCCTAATTTTCCTCAATTGTAACCAGTAGATCACAAGTGGAGAGAGTGGGCTTGTCACAGCATGTTGGTGTCTTGCAACTCCCTCTACCCATCTATGATAACAAATAAATGCGATTAAGTACCCTAATGGATAATTATTTGTGTTTACATAACAGGCGCCAGGTTTCCGAGTCCAAGATTGTCAGCTAGACCAAGCCGAAAGCGTACATTGTCCATATCCCCCTTATCTGATCACAGCTTTGACCTTCAGACCATGATACGGACATCTCCAAATTCCTTGGTCACAATTCTCAATAATTCTCGTAGCAGTTCCTCAGCCAGTGGTTCTTATGGCCACTTATCTGCAAGTGCAATAAGGTAAGAATTAGCATTTTCTACCTGTTTTGCTTATTCTCACTTATGAGCAAACACACAAATGTGAATGTATACTCAGATCCTTAGCTGGGTTTTTTTGTGAATGTGTGTATTTTGCAGTTTCTATAATGTATGTTCACCGGAGCTTCAAGTACTAAATACTTTTCTTGCTTAGAAGGGTAACCACAAGGGACCTTTTGGCATATTTTCTAGTGCAGATAATACTGACCAGCAACAGTGTGTGAATGTGTGCTCAGGAATCTGTTTTCAGAAAGAAACTGGGGGATAAATTTGTGACTTTTGGGTTACTTGGGTTCTTCTGGCCATTAGGTATAATGGACAGTGAGCTGTTCCTACGCTGCAGTTACCAGAGATTAAAGCAGAGCCATGGCACTGTTCAATTAAAATGTTTGGCTACAACTTCTTGGTATTTGTCTCCCTTGTTATGTTATGTTTATTTCATAGTTTAGATTGTATATATATTTTCTGTGGCTAAATTATCTATTTTTTTTGTACCAAGGAAGTACTGTTATCATCCAGTGTCACCAGAAGTGCTATGATTTACCCTTGGCTGCTTTATGTATCTGTGCAAGAAAACAGCCAAAAATGGTTGTTCTGGAGGCATAAGAGCAGAGTATTGAGGGAAGAGGTGTGCAGAGGTTTTACAGAAAAGGGAAGCAAACAGGGCATAGGGCAAGGGACGAAAAGCAAAAAAATGTCAAAAAATGGGTGTCAAAAAATGAAAGAGAAGAAAATTAAGAGAAGCAGCAGACAAAATGGAGATGCAGCTGCAAAACATACTTGTATTTTTGACAATGCTGTGTGTTAGGTGAGAATAGCTCCTTCAGTATTCCAAAAAACAATTGCACACCTCAGAATGGTTTTGCATTTCTGGCACTCAGAGTGCTGCTGGTCCCTGGCTTAAAAGCAGCTTCCACCTTCACTTTTCAATGAGACAAAGGGGCAATGGAGCAAGTCCTCGGAGCAGTTTCATGAGATTTAAAAGACCCATTTTTGGCAAAGCTCAAACATGTCTCTCCAGCAAAAACTACTTACGTAGAGTTTCAAAAATGGGCTGTGGGGATTTGCACTTAGGTAAAAAACAGGGCATGCAAGTGGTGTGTTAGAAACCACGAGCCTGCCAAACATTCAAAGTGACAACACTGTAAATATTTGGTACTAATGTAAATGCTGTTGGTTTTTTTTAAGCACTTTTTAAAAATAGTCATGCTTCTGAGGTGCTTGAATAGCTGTATAGTATTCCACAGGTATGATATCATAGCTCTGTAATACAGCTCTGCAATCTGTGTAACCATGGTCCCAATTATGAATCTCTATAATGTGAAATGTGATTTATGTCTGCAGCTGGCAGCAGTTTTGGACTACGTCTGTTAAGTACATGTCCTTTGTAGAAGTGTACTATCCCCACTGTTGTTAAGATGGGATGGCACTTAAGTTACTAACCTCCTTTTCTATTGCTTGTTACTTTGGTAAAGCAGACCGTGCAAGAAAGTTGGCATAGTCTCTACAGTGGAGTTAGTCTTTTCCCCTTTTGCTCTTTCCATTCTTGTCTGCGGAAAGGAGGAAATGGAGTTAGCTCTTTTTCCAGCTTTGCAATTCACCTCTGTTGATGCCTTTTAACTTCTCTCATGTGCACCTGTCTATAAAACAATTACACCAAAATAAATAGTGACGTAAGGTATTAAACCCAAGCCACAGTTCATTGCTTTAATAAATTCCGAGGCTAATTAGCAACAAGATTACCTGTAGAACTTAATTCATTGCAGCTCACTCTTTTAAGTAATGTATTCAGTCCAAGAACTGAGGTACTGAATCAAACTGTAGGTTCGTCCCATTTGATATCCTGACTGCAGCAGTGATCAAACTGGAGAAAAAACTTCTCCTAGTGTAAAATCGAAGCTTCTGGAAACTAGGAAGTAGATCTCATGGGAGTTGTTGCAAGAAAATGGTTAACAATTCATCAGGCCACCAGATGGAATTCAACACAGGAGGGTTTGTATTTTAGGCAACTTCAGTAACATTAACTATAGTTAACGGTAGACACTTGGCAGTTTTATCATGGCAGATACCTACCTAATGCTGAGTATTTCCAAAAAGCATCAGCAAAGTTACTTATTTATTAGAAGGAAATTAGGGAAGAAAAGACTTTTCTGTACAAACTAAAAGACCTCTTGCTACCTTTTTTACTGAGAAGCTAAATTTTTCAGGGGTGTTACCTAGATGCTATAGAAATCATCTTTGCTATTCTTGAGAACAGCAAACATTCAGCCAAGTAATAAGCCCTTCAGAGATTTCTATTAGCCTGTGTTAAATATACTAAGCATTCATCATGTTCCAGTCTAGGGCCCACAGAGAGGAAGGAGGACCTTTCTCTGCAGCTGTAGCTCTGGTTAATCTGGTACATCCTCAGGAAGCTTGTGGAGGCTTAGCTGTCTTCCTATCTGCAACAGCCTTCACTGAACTTGAAAAAGAAAGCTGTCTTCAGAGGGGTCAGACCAGAAACTGTCTAGGTTAAGCAAGCTGGGACAAAATGCTTTTAATGTAACTCAACAAAGCTTGTGAAGGGTCTAGAGCACAAGTCTTACAAGGAATGGATTAGGCAACTGGGGTTATTTAGCCTGGAGAAAAGGAGACTGCAGGTAGACCATATTGCTCTCTATAACTACCTGACAGGAGGTTGTAGCCAGGTGGGTGTTGGTCCCTTCTCCCAGGTAACAAGCAGTAGGACAAGAAGAAAGAACCTCAAGTTATGCCGGGGAAGGTTTCAATTGGATATTAGGAAAGATTTCTTCACTGAAAGGGTTGTCAAGCACTGGAACAGTCTGCCCAGGGAAGTGTCTGAGTCACCATCTCTAGAGGTATCTAAAAGATGTGTAGTTGTGGCACTTAGGGACATGGTTTAGTGGTGGACTTGTCAGTCTTAGCTTTATGGTTGAACTCAAGGATTTCAAAGGTCTTTCCCAATGCAAATGATTCTATGAATCTCAAGATTTTTTTTAGAGGAGAGAAAAAGCTGCAAAAGAAAGCATGCTGAAATTGGTCATTCAGGAGAATGAAGGTACTGCCCCCTTGTGATGGTGCTCTGATACCATCTTTAATTTCAGGGTTGCACGGGATTTTTTCACAGGGCTCCTATCTGTTTCATTGCACAGTCTGACTGACCATCCTCTCAATCAGCCACAAGACCCTACCTTGTCTGTTCCAGGCAGCTGTAAAACCTCTCATCTGTTTGTTTGCTGCCTGGATGGAGGACCCTGCTATTGCAACACAATCCCTGCCTGATGATGGGTAGTCAGAAGTGACCACCAGACTCAATACAGTTTCTCTTCTGGAGACCCAGCCTGACACTCTTAGTTCTCTTCTGAGGACCCAAAATCATAGAATCATAGAATCATAGAATTGGCTGGGTTGGAAGGGACCTCAGAGATCATCAAGTCCAACCCTTGATCCACTATCGCTGCAGTTACCAGACCATGGCACTGAGTGCCACATCCAGTCTCTTTTTAAATATCTCCAGGGACGGAGAATCCACCACTTCCTGGGGCAGCCCATTCCAATGCTTGATCAGTAAAGAAGTTCTTTCTAATGTCCAACCTAAACCTCCCCCGGCACAACTTGAGGCCCTCTTGTCTTGCTGAGAGTTGCCTGGGAAAAGAGACCAACCCCCCCCTGGCTACCCCCTCCTTTCAGGGAGTTGTAGAGTGTGATGAGGTCTCCTCTGAGCCTCCTCTTCTCCAGGCTGAACAGCCCCAGCTCCCTCAGCCTCTCCTCATAGGATCTGTGCTCGAGTCCCTTCACCAGCCCAGTTGCTCTCCTTTGGACCTGCTCCAGGACCTCAATATCCTTCCTGAACTGAGGGGCCCAGAACTGGACACAGGACTCGAGGTGTGGCCTCACCAGGGCTGAGTACAGGGGCAGAATCACTTCCCTGGACCTGCTGGCCACGCTGTTCCTGATACAGGCCAGGATGCCATTGGCCTTCTTGGCCACCTGGGCACACTGCTGGCTCATGTTCAGCTTCCTGTCAATCCAGACTCCCAGGTCCCTTTCTGTCTGGCTGCTCTCAGCCACTCTGTGCCCAGCCTGGAGCTCCCCATGGGGTTGTTGTGGCCAAAGTGCACGACCCGGCACTTGGCCTTGTTGAACCTCATCCCGTTGGAATCAGCCCAACTCTCCAGTCTGTCCAGGTCCCTCTGCAGAGCCTTCCTGCCTTCCAGCTGATCGACACTTCCCCCCAGCTTAGTGTCATCTGGAAACTTGCTGATGATGGACTCAATCCCCTCATCTAAATCATCAATAAAGATATTAAATAGAACTGGGCCCAGCACTGATCCCTGGGGGGCACCACTGGTGACCGGCCGCCAACTGGATGCAGCACCGTTCAGCACCACTCTCTGGGCCTGGCCCTCCAGCCAGTTCCTAACCCAGCGCAGATGCCCCTGTCCAAGCTGTGGGCTGAGAGCTTTTTCAGGAGAATGCTGTGGGAGATGGTGTCAAAGGCCTTGCTGAAGTCCAGGTAGACCCCATCCACAGCCTCATCCACCAGGCGGGTCACCCGATCATAAAAGGAGATCAGGTTGGTCAGACAGGACCTGCCCTTCCTAAACCCGTGCTGGCTGGGTCTAATCCCTTGCCCATCCTGCAGGTGCTGTGTGATTACACTGAGGATGATCTGTTCCATAACCCTGCCAGGCACTGAGTTTAGGCTGACGGGCCTGGAGTTTTCCAGGTTCGCCTTCCGGCCCTTTTTGTGGATTGGCGTGACATTCGCCAGCTTCCAGTCATTTTGTGTGCTGTGCCCTATTAACCAATGTGAAATTGGGCAACCACAATGAGTGGCACTTTTTACCTTAGTCTTTCCTTAATTCACATACCTGTGCAACACAAGAATCCTTCCCCTTCACCTCAGAGGGAAATTGAAAGCATTAATGTTTTGTGAAGCACAGCAGAGAAGCTCAGGAGGGTATCAGTAATTATGTATTCACCAGAGGATTAAATACAATGGAAGGAATGCCTATAGGCAATACTCTGGGCAGGGAGAAGAAAAATATGAGTCTCTCACTGGAGACCATTGTGCATCTTGTGCACTGGATGAGGTACAAATCCTGCAGGGGAGGAAAGGGGTGTGTACTCATATAATTAAAGGCTGACAAGCAAGCACATGAGGCTGTGGGCACGTTTAGTTCTGGCACGTTCAGTTTTGCAGGCTTAATATTCTCTTCCCCTATTTCTGCAGAGGTGCTACTTGTATTAAAAAGGTGTCTCTAGGATCTAGCTTGGCTTTGCATTGGCTAAAAAAAAAGTACTGAAGATTAAAAAAAAATCACATCCCACACTTCACTCAGCTTTTCAGCATGTGACACGCTGTAGGAGAGCACTGTGGGATGTTGAGGATGAAATCAAATTAAAGGAGCCACGTTTTGGGCTGTGTTTTTTACGGAGCCAAATGCAGAAGAGCTCTAGTCCATGACATGTGTACTACTGCAGTTTGAATAATAAATAATAATAATTTTGCACAATCAATATAGGGCTTGACTTGGCGGGTGCTTTGTCATTGTCTGTTGTCAGCATAATGCTGTATCCTGACTATAGGCTGAGTACTTGAAAAGAAGATGTTGCTCCTGCTGACAGCTAATAGTGGATCTCCTTTAGCACACCAGGTAGAGCCTCGGCTTTGTGCATTTGAAAACACCTGGTTTAGGTCTCAGCTGAGAGAGATTATGCAGAGGGGAGGTATATGAAATAGCATCAGATGAGGATAATCCTTCATTTGACATTTACTCATTTGGTTACCTGCCTCAGTCCTGCAGCGCAGCACCCCTGCTATTAATCTTTTGTCAGGATGTACTTAATGTTATATCTGCTACCTGTGACAATTATTAGACTTTGCACTTCACTAGCACTTCTTCCTGAGAGGCAGCGTGGCCTAGAGTGAGTACAGAGGGGGTAATCACTTGCCATATTTAGAGTAGTGGTTCAAAACCTTTACAAAAGATTAGCTGTTCTTTAGTAAACACAGGAGGTTGAGAGTTAATATTCTATAGCATCTGAAATTTGGAACCTCTTTATTTTCCTAGTTCTTTTGCAGCTCTACAATACCCTATTTACAAAGTCTGTTTTCAGAAAATGAGCTAAAGCAGGAGTTGTTCCACCTACTGCAAGAGGCTTTCTTTGGGTCTAGGTAGATGTAACTGCGAATACAACTTAGACATCTCATTATGTGTTAAAATTCAGTTTTATCCTTTGGGATATCCTTCAAGATAAAGAAATTGAGAAAGCACAGTACCACTTTCTACCCCCCCCTCCCCACAGCTTTTGCCTTTTCTGCCCTAATCTCATCAGAACAGGAAGAAACAATTAACGTAGTGTGGTTAATCACAACCAGATCCTAGTTGTTTTGGCTTACATCACTTTGCTCTGGGCTGAACTGAACCGACCATTAGGGAGTGGTGATGAGGATACTTTCACAAAGAGTGCTGGAAAAAGATAGCCAGGTTTGTACGGTGATCTTATGCAGCAAATGATTAATACCCACAAGGAAAACAAGATTGTTTCTTCAAGCAGGTATTAGATTCTCAATTATTTCCTCATAGTATATAAGCTCCTTGTACAGAGCATTAGTCAGTGCTCTCCTCTGAACTGCTTTACATCTAGAGACAAGTGATCATGTGTTAATTTCTTCAGTTTCCCTTGGCAAACACCTAGAGAAAAGCATAGAGAAAAATAAAACCAGAGTTGAGATTTACACATGAAAATATAAAGTTATCATGGAGAAAAGTAAAAGTATCTCCATCAGCAGAGATCCAAAGTCTAGTTATCCACTGTATAAAGAAAAGTTAAAAGTATCCTTTTATCAAGGAACAACCCAGTTTTTGAACTGAACAGAATGTAGCATAATTATAAGACAGGGAGCGCTCATGTTCTCAATCTTTATTTTTTCTTCGGTATTTTATATATTCTTATTATGTCTCTTCTTACTTACCTTCTTTCTGAGATAAATGGTTGCTTTCAGTCTGCTCTCTAGAGTTCTTGCATTGTCATTTCTGTCTGAAAAAGTCTTCCTCTACTAAATGCCATAATGTTCCAGGAGAGAACCAGCAATTCAAATGCACCGTGATTTTTTGCATTCTGTTTCCCATTCCATTTGTTTTAATATGTTTTTGCCGTAGTTCCATGTTTATCAAATTTTCATTCCTGCCCTGAATTCTGCAACGAGACAAGCAAGTGCTTCTCCTGGGTTGGTGCAGCTTAGAACCGATGTATGAGTAGTTCAGACTCCCCTTCAGTAGAGATATACAACTTACTATCATTATTGCTCATTCACCAAGCATACTTGGCTCTAAAGATAACCTCTTTACTCTTCACCATGCTGCTCAAAATAATTTTGTCATATATGCAGATTTCATTTTTTTCCTTGCTTGACTCCATACCCATATTGCTGACAATTGTACTAAAAAACAGAGAGCCCCATCTGAGAATTTGTATGTCATTTACTAAAAAACAACTGATTATTTCTTACCCTTGATTTCTTCTTTAGAATGTAAGTTTTAAGTTTGTATATTTGTATAATTAAATCTGTGTCAAAGGACACTATGAAATGGTGCTTAATGAAATGAATCTTAAGAAGGACATCTTTAGGGTAAAGCAGGCAGAACACAATATGTTTAGCAATGCTTTGCAAGAAGCTTTTGAAAAGATGTACTGGACAAAAAGGATATTAATTGTGTGAGCATTACACGTGTTCTGTTGTTTTATCTCTAATTAGTTGTACAATATGTTGTAAATGAAGTCTTAGTTGCAGTTCAGACTGAGTCAAATTCAGACCAGGGGCAACTCCACTGAAACAGGTCCTGTTTAAGTAGACACACTCACACACGTGCGGAACAGGGCTTTATTCTGTATGGTCTTGTACTGTGTATGGTTAACCTAAAAAAGCTAATATAATTCTTTATCATGCCATAATAGCTTCATTTTATAGCCTCTTTCAAGAAGTATGAATGGCAGAGAAATGATACAAAGTGAATAAAAATTAAATTCCTCAGTATTACAGGAAGTTGCATCAAATTCAGGTTCTGTTGAAATGTAATTCTGCAGCTAGCCTCATGTAGGAAGCTCATGTAGATTATAGCATGGTGACATTCAGGGAGATTGTTTTAGAGATCACCTGTGTCTTGCATTAGGAAGCAGTGGATGTTTCTGATCACAAATACACACTAATGGCACCATTTCTGCCTTCAGAAAGTGTACAATGTAAGAAGTCAAACATCGTAAAGAATACAGACAGTCCAGGCACATTTTGTGTGCACACTTACAGGTACAGATACACATAAGTACAAGTGTGATTGTGTATGTGTGTGTGCCTGGAAATGTCTATGTCTCAGATCTTGTAATTGAAAAGTTAATTTGAAGCAACTTGTTCCAGACTGGTTCAGTGTTAACTCAGAGAGTTTAAACCATTTTGTCAAGTGCATTGTTAATTCCTGGAAAGTTCTGGAGCTGAGAAGTGTTCTGGATTTGAACAGTTTACTACTTCATTTTCAGACCCTAAAAGTAAACATTAATTAGCATTTTCCATATAATTAATAATACCAGTTTTAGAAACCCAAAAATGTTACCTGTGAATTTAATTCAAAATTATGTTAGATATAAGTATCATGAGCTTGCACAGAGGGAGCACAGATGAATTACACAAGGCACTGCTACTACAAAGTCCAGTTAGGACACTGAGGATTTCTGAACAGGAATATCCCAGTGAGAAGGACTAAGATGTCAGTGCTGTCTGAGCACATAAGGTTAATCAGTGTGGCTCTGTTGCTCTCAGTGAAACTATTCCATTTGACTCCAGCGTATGGCAATGTATTCATGAAGAAAAATTTCACCTAGCCTAGCAGATAAAACAGAATAGATAATATGGTAAGCTGAAGAGAAAGTACAAACCACAGACTTAATTTTAAACTGATAATGGAAAAGTGAAAAAAGAGGCAATGCTGCATGTGTGTTAAATACAGTTGTAAAATGATGACTATTATCTGATGAAAACTGAAAAAAAAATAGTATAATATATGCTATACTTTATTAGATGCAGGTGTTTCTTTACAAATTCAGTTAAATGACTTGTCTCACACTGATTTTTAGTGAAACATGTCAACATTACAAATGCAGAGGGATAGTTGTGAAACCTTGCCAGTTTTGAAAAATTATTATTTCAAAGGATTTCAAGTGTCATGCCACGTGTACTTCAGTGACAAGCCCTAAAAGTAACTGATGACTTCTCTGCTTTGTCTGCTTGAAACTCAGTGTTGATAGTTAAAAAGTAGAAGGGAACAAACACAATTTAAAGCAAAACTCTTTTTTGTTATTACTAGAAATGTTACATAAATTGTGGGCAAAATGCTCCAAGCAAGTGCATTTTTAAAGTCTCCCTTCCTGTAATGCAATTTGGGTTTCATTTTGCATATAAGATACTTGAAGCTGTAAGAAAGTCACAAATCTATTCGGGGCTGCAGGGTTGCTGAGTGCTTTGTCAGTCCTGTGACCTGAGCAGATTGTCGACAGTCCCTCTTGCAGGTTGTTTCCATCAGGAGGAGAAGTAGATGACAGAGTTGGAAACTGCTTGTTATTCACTCCTGTTTGTTTATAAAGGACATACATGAGTTCCCATTTCCACAAGCTCCAAAAACAGGAGACACTTCTCTTACATGACATTCCTGGCTGCTTTTTCTCTTCTGGGCCCTGTGCAAGTAGAACTCACTGGCTTTCTCTCTTCTGCTGCTCTGTTGAGGTCAGATTACAAGGCTGTCCTGCTGATTGTCCACAGCTTTCCACATCTGACTGTGGTGTTCCTGGCTGTGTTCTACACACATATATAGCTCCAACAAAATGTAGACATAAAATTCTGTGTACTAAGTCAGCTTATGCAGACCCTCTCAGCACCCATGGCTGAACTCCCAGACACTCTGACATACATTTCGGTCAGTGGCTTCTGCATGTCAGTTTAGCACAGGATGAATGAAGCTCTTTCTTGTATTGCTTCTTATTAAAAAAAGAGCATCTGAGCATGTGAAGGGAGTATTTGATAATTGTTAACTTAATTGTGATATGCGTTATGATCTAATTCAGTTAAGACTGCAAAGTCTTAAGGGCCCCGATTTTAGAACAGCACTTAAAGACTTGCTGAAGTTAGTCGGTCTCTCTTCAGAAGTATTTAAGAGTTATTAGGGGTGCTTTCCTGAAGACTAGATGGGTAAAAAGTTGTTTTCGCCCTAAAAATGTTCCCAAACAAAAAGTAAGGACTTTGACAATTCAAATAAAAAACTAAGGGTGAAATCCCTGCCTAGTGTGAGAAAAGGATAAAAACTCCATTTAATTCTGTAAGCCTAGGTATTCATCCAATATTTATCAGTGGGTTTCTGCCCCCTGGTTTCTCAGTTTCACTTGCCCATAGGCTTCATGCAACTTCTAAGGAGGAGAAACAGAGTAGTGGCATCTGTACCTACTTGAGCATGAGAAAGAAGAAGCCATGCTGTTCTCCTAATACGTGATGATCAGCTTTATTGAACATGAACCTACAAATTAGCTTTTCCTGCACAACCTGAAGTGCTTTATGGAGAGACTTGGATCATTTGACCTGCCTAGTATCAATCATTTATGGCAAGAAAAAATGATGGAACCTACAGAGTGATTTGGGTGTGCCAAGGCTTCTCCACCAGTTGGGAAGGGTCCATATACCCCATTGCAATGCAGTGTTCACCTTCCTTATGGAGTAAGTGCTTGGACTGTGGGTGCACCACCCAAACATCAAAGACCACTCAGGCCAAAGGGACTGAAGCCTTCTGGTGCATGGTGGTATGGATAGAGCCACTGTATCTCACTATGACACATATTCCTATTCTTAATGTTCTATTTCAAGAAAAATGTTAGACAAGTGGGGGGTCTACAAGAAAGATCAGGGAAAATGATCAGAGGTCTGCAAAATCATAGCAATGAGTTAAAATAGACAACCTATTTTGTCCAGATTAAAGGTGAGAATACTGGGCAGGAAAGGATGGTATAGTAATAATTTAAAATATGCAAAAAATAAAAAAAAGGAAGAGACTGTAAAGGGGAAGCTGTGTGATGAGTGCTAAGTAGAATAGCAAAGTGCTGCTCTTGAAATGCTGCAGGAAAGATTTAAGATACACGGAGAAAAAATTTAAATATGGAAAACACAACATGGTTCTATATGAATAAATAAAGGTATCTCAAAGAAACAAAACTACAAAGAAGATATTTTGAAACATAAGAAAAGTCACACTGGGTCAAACGGGGTCAAATTAGAGGTGTTAGATACTGTCTGGTCACACAATCTGTCTCTGATGGTGCAAATAGTGGTGCAAAATGCACGTGAATCCATCTACTTTCTGACTTCCATTCTCTCCGTATTCTCCTAACGTGAATAATTATTAGATTAGCAATGCCAAAGTATACGCTCTTGCTTGTTCCTTTAGTTTCTTGTAGGACATATTTTCTTTAGACTTGTCTTATCCCATATGAATGTGCTGGCTATGTCTGCCACCTGAGGCAGCTATCGCCGAAGCCCACCAATTCTTTTTTAATGTCCTTTATGTTTCTTTCATTGAATGCCCCCTAGTTTACATGCTTAAAAAACTCTTTTCCTGAAACCTTGCAAAGCAGAAAGTACTTGGTTGCTCTTGCAAGCCTTAGAGGCATCAGATCTTGCAGAGCTGCATGCACATTGTGGTACTAGGAAGGTATCTTCACAGTTTTTTTAAGCAGAGAAAACTACCTTGATATAATGAAACTGTCCACACAGTATCACAGAGTAGGAATCTCATTATTTCTGGTTCAGCCTGTCTCCTTAGGCACATTGTCTATGCAATGTATAGGAAAGAAGGAATTTTTCCTGACTTGAATTCACAGCTGTTTTGCGGTAAATTCCGCATCTGTGACCAGAAACTGGATGACCTTGTTAGTAGGACAGCCACAAAGTAGCCACAAAGTTTGGTTTTGATTATAACGTCTGTTTTTCTTCTTCTTGAAGTCTGTTCCTTAAAATTTGATGTGCTCATGTAATTGTAATGTAGTTCACTGCCCTGCTTTACCTCCGGTGAAGGGAGTTTGAGACTTTACAGAGGAAAAGAGAAAGAGAGAGAGAGAGAGGCAGACTGACAGACAGGCACAGAAGTCCACAGTATGGAAAAATAAATGATATAACTGATGGGCTTTTCTGTCAGTATATATGAGTTAGTGAATGCTTAAGCAGAAGTATTACACATTTTTTCTAATATCCCCCATATCCCTTATCCCCCATAAAACTCAACAACTAAAAGATAACCTGCATGTAGTTTATTAGTGGTCTACGTGCATTCATCTTTTTCTTTTTTTCTACTTTGTTTAAAAAAAAAAGGCCTGCAAAAGAAATACAAATCAGACTCCCTCCAGTGGTGTAGATTTTCATTTCTCAATAGGTAGATAAGAAGAAAAAGATACATAATTCATGTAAATTTTAGTAAATCCAAGATTTTTTTAAAGCAACTGGTGTTTTGGAAAATGTGAACGATTGGCTCAGGCATATTGCTTCCTTTTGTCATACAGATCTTGGAAGTGTTGAGCACCCCTTGTCTGAAATGCAGCCTTTTTAAGATATCTTAAAAGAAACACGATGCAAAATGAGGCCTTTGAAACCACTTACTACTTTTGAAAAAGCAAGCTGATGGTTTTAGTAGTTCTGAACTCTCTAAATGATTCTCTTGTTTACCGCATCTGGGCATGAATTTTAGGCAGCTACTGAGTAACACAAGTGTCATCATGGTGCCCATTTCTAAAAAGATGTGGCAGGATTGGCTGGGCAAGGCCAGGTGGTGCCATTACACCCTTCCTGCTGATGCTGGCCTCCTGGCTAGAAAGCAGCACGAGCTTAGTAAGGCCATCAAAAGGCTGCTGGTCAAGGAATCCTATGGGGTCTGTTGGGGCTCTGGGCTACAGGGATTTTTCATGCATCCTGTATTCAAGAGTTACTGAAAAAAGTGAATTAAAACTTTGCGAAGGAGGGCAGGAATCCAGGTCTGCCCTTCCTAACAGAGCACTCCATGACAGCAATGTTGCAAGCTTTGATTTCTTTGTCTTCCTTTTGGCCCACAACAACAACTTTATTGTTGAGCAGCCTGAATGGTTTCTGAAAGGCAGAGAGAGACCTGCCACCTTTTGTTCTCTTCAGATCCTTCTGATCTTTTCAGATCAGAAAAATCGTCCAGGCTGCCCTGTGACAGCATCATGCATGCGAGTGACGTTAAACCCAGCCAGGTCATCCTGCCTTATGAAGAGCTCTCCAGAAACAGCTGGAGACAATTATTTGAAGGCAGCTATCTGAGCTATTTAAGAAATCACCCTGGTGTCTGAACCGTTGTCACCATTTCTAAGTATTCTCCTTAACTGTGCTGGCTATTCCTCTGCTCCCTCATGATGTCCTTTTCATTTCAGTCTGAGATGTTTGAAGTTTGGAGGCAGGAGGAATGAGTGCAGGTTGCCAAGCTCTGTAGGAAAATCCTAGTACCTCAGACTCAGCCTTTGATACTGAGCACGGGGCAAAAGAAAAATACTAGAGAAATAAGGATTCTTCCTTTCCTTAGCACATCTTAATGCACACCCAGCTGTGTGTTAATGCAACTTTTTCTGGTGTAATTGTTTTCCAGTAAGAGCCACTGGCTAAGATGTTGACTGTCTCCTGCTGTACCCTACAAATTTGCTTGCTTGCAAGTTGGACAAAAGTTGGCAATGCCTGGCTTAGCATCCCCCTTCTGGAGTCTTATATAGTGTTAAAGCATTTGTAGGTAAAGACGGCATCTCTGTGAGGTAAAATCTGTCCTCTTGATGGAAGGTATTTTTATTTACATAAGGTGGGGAGAAGCAAATGTGCTTACTTAATGTATAAGCACTATAACTTTACTGGTGTAAGGCACATCACTGCAGGCCAGTGAAACTTGCTTCTGTATTTTTTAAAGCAGAGAAACTTTTGTCCTTTAGTCAAAAAGTATTTTGCCTTTGGGGAGGCACCATCACTTTTTGTGTTGCTCTACACAACAATGGGGCAGAGAATGTGAAGGAGGGATGCGTGACCAAAACCACCCTGCATAGTGGTTCTTTCCCTTCTTTAGAGGATCTGAGTGGAGAATATTGCCAAAATCTAGTGAATATAAGTGAGCTGCATTAAGTGCAAGTTGAGCATGTGGAGCATACATCTTGGAGCTCCTACAGTCTGCTTCCTACTTATAGCCAAAGGTTTCTCCTCATCATCCGAGTTCCCAAGTCTCTAGTCAGTGGCACCTTAACAGCCTCCTGATGAGATAAAAATATGTTCAGATCACAGCAGTTCCCTCCTGCCCCTCCTGAGCTGTTTGGGAGAGACAGCCCGTGCCCTTGCTTTGTATAGGTTAAAAAAATTGATGTTAGATGAAGATGCTCATGTAACTGTTGTCACAGAGCCGTGATGGGCAGGATCTACATCTCTGAGTTGAGGTCTTAAATCAGTCATGTCTTGTGGCTGAATTGTAAGTTTGTGTTTTTACCTTGTAGGATCTGTTGAATATTACCAAAGTTTTGAACCTGGACTTTCAAAGCCAGGTATTGTTGAGCATGCTGAAGCTCCTAGAAAGGAAAAAAACCAAACAAATCTGTATTTCCAAGGGTACTCTGTGCTCAAAGCTTCCAGTGAAATCAGTCTGCTTACTTTTTTATTTTAAACTGGTTCAGCTGCAGGGTGAAGATGTCCTAGGTGTTAACCACTCCTAGAGAAATAAAATATTTCATCTAAATAGTGTTTATGTTGCATTTTTTGATCTTGATGAATATGATGGCATCTCCAGGATGGTGCTGTCTTCTGCTTGAAGTATGTGAGCTGAATTCGTGGTGTTACACTTGGAAGCAAAAAATGCTGGGGTATAGTAAGGAGGCATTGTTTCAGCCTCATGTATGACATTGTAATTGTATGTTTTTTAATGAACAGACCAGAGTAGTTACACTTAGTAATGTTTGTTCACTAAAAAGGAAAAGGGGTGTTAAATCATTGTGTTCTTTGATGAATGGCTTGTACACTGAGGAATAAATTGAACAAACTGGCATAGAGCTCAGTGAACATGAAATCAGCTATTAGAAGAAAGCTTGTGAACAAATTCTGAGCCTGATATGCATCTTTTGATTAATGTCCTATCAATCATCCATAGTGGCTACCTTAGCTAAGTCGTGCTGTAATCATTCATGGCTGCTTACAGGAACACTAGCAGGGACTATAGAGCTGCAATAACTGAATATTATTACTGATTTCTCCCTAACTCTTGCTGTGAACAATTACTGTTTTCACTAAATTTCTGCCTCCCTTTATTAAAAAGAATACAATGCAAAATGAAAAGAGAGTTCCTCAAAGGCCAGTGAAATTCTCCAAGGGTATTCTTAATGATATTCTGTCCTATATGGACAAACTATTGTAATACAGAGTTCTCACCAGGAATAATAGCAATGTAATCACATTGAAACTGTCTCTTTATGAATTGTAGTCAAACAGACGAAATATATAGTCAAAGTAATGAACATAGAATTTCTGTGGAATTATTATTTTAAATGGTAGAAATTATTTTAGCTCTTTTTTTATATCACAGTCTTTTCAGTTAATGGACTTAACAGCAATAGCAATTATGATTTGGATTAAATCCACCCTTTTGACATTAGAAAAAGCCTTGACAGGCTTTTACAGTTGTACCCCTCTTTTTTAGGACCCAGTGTTTTAAATTTGTATGGCTCTTTTGAACAGTGGGCGTTTTTAAGAAAAAAAAAATCAATGAATGCACTTCTTATTTTTAATGTTTTCTTTTATAATTTTAAGTTATTGGCAAATGTTTTGGGGAGATCTCATATGCATGCATGTGAAGATTTAGTTCCACACCATTTATTTCTCAAGTCTAACACAAAGAATGCTTTGGCACTACCCACAAAATAGGTCCTTAGGTGGCAGTGTGATTTCCTCCAAAGTCACTGTAGTCTGGGAAATACAGTGAAGTAATGAAGTGATGACAGGTATTAACATGCATAAGGGGCTTTAATAGACATTTAATGTTGTTTAACTGGAAGAAGGAGAAGTGCTTTCCCATTGGAATATTTCTACATTGAAACTCATTGATCACCAATTTCAGGGGGGAAAGGTTAATCCATCAGTTTCTGCAACCAAACGGCACTGATGGAAATTCTTTGGGTGACATTCTGGATGAACTGAGCTTTCCATCTTTGCAAACAAATGAGTGATATGACAAGCATAGTGTTCAGAACACATTTAACCAATTGATTTTCTCTCCTCTTGTAATAAGATCTAGAGACATATGAAAGAGTGTAGCATGAGCCAAGATTAAAGGAACTGCTTCATACACGTGAACATAGGGGAACTGCATTATCAATAAAAGTACTATAAAGCATGTAGGCACCCATTCTTTTTCTTTATATAAAGTTTGTTATTGCAATAAATAGCTGTTATTGAACAGCTTGCCTTTTATTTCAGTTTTTATGAATTTTATTTCAGTCGACTTTCTGCAGTTTCCTGGTAAGTGTTAGGAAAAAGCATTATGTTTTGTTGTGGTATCATTTTTGCACTCACTAGTAAGCCCAGGCTAACTCTGGATTTAAAACCAGGATTTCATCCTTTGAGGCACCAAGAAAGAGATGAGGGGGAGAGAGGGAGGGACCAGTTAATGTTAATATATCACATGTATTTTAAAGGTTTATTCTGGATGGTTCCACACTGTAATGACCCTGATCTTTTTCCTCCCTCCTCCCTCCTTTTTCTCCCAAATTCAGCCCTGCTCTGAGTTTCACATACCCTCCTACACCGGTATCCCTCCAGCAAATGCATCAGCAAATCATAAGTCGTCAGCAAACCCTAGGTTCAGCCTTTGGACACAGCCCTCCACTCATCCATCCTGCTCCAACTTTTCCTACCCAGAGACCTATCCCTGGCATCCCCAGTGTCCTGAACCCTATCCAGGTCAGCTCTGGACCTTCTGAGTCCGCACAGGTGAGAGACAACAAAAGAAACCTTTGCACCTCATTAGTTTTAAAATTAAATAAATTACATTGTCTGAATGGCAATTAATCACCACTGTCACTGAGATCCTTCCATAATAGTTTTCTTGAAGCTACAGCTTTTGCAGTCTCTTTATTATAAATCACAGGAGTATATGCACAGTTCCTGATTGGTAGCATGCTTTTTAGTCTTCATAAATATTTCAGTGTGCTGCAGCAGCTTTTCATTCCAAACTGTCTCTCCTGGATCTTACACAGGAACTTAGTAGAGATGGAGAGTAAGAAAAAGGGGAAAAACTCACGAAGACCACTAACATTCTAAAGATTAGCAGCTTCACTTCTGAGTTAATGCTTACAAGGTCATATTCTGCCCTCCTGTCATAGGTGTGAGTGACTAGAAGTGAGTAACTTGGTCTGTGAGCAACAGAAGAACTCAAAGATAGTGCAGAGGTTTGAAGTTTTTTTTTCAGTGATTTGTGAAACATTGAACTAAGTGGCTTTGAATTAATGATTTTGATAAACTAAGGTGTATTCTCAAAAGCTGGAGATGTGCAGCAGTGAATCAGCCCCAAATGTGGAGTTTATCACAGTTTGTGGCTTGCCTGTTATTAACTAGTGTTATTTGTTCCCAGATGACCTGGGATAGGTTATTTGTCAGTCTGGGGGCTGTTTATCTCCTAGCTAGCTTTTACAAATGTAGAAGCAGAACATGCTGCTGTAGGAAGCATATTGATTTTTTGTGGGGTCCATTCAAGTTCAGATATCTTTTAAAAGATCTCTGGGTTCCTACAAGATCCATTTGCAGGTGTAGATAATGGTGTTCAGTCTAGCACAGCAAGAGGAAAACAAGATTCTGTTATATAATAGTTTTGCTGTTGACTTGGGAGAATCCAAGACTTCATCTAGAATTTTTTGGCTGCCTCACATTAGCATTCAGTTCTTCTTCCCATCCACCACTATAGTGGGAAACACTGTAAATGAGCCGAGAACAAGTGTGCCCATGTTAAATGCAAAACCTTTCCTCCAAGTGCAGAAAATTATTATTTCTCTTGTTTATTTAAAAGAGCACACAGCGATTTTACATTTAAAAATTGCCTTTCTGAAGTTGTCATTATATGGAAAATGCAGTTCTTTCTATCCATCCCTGGCCTGATAAAACCAGCACTGGTTTGTAGCAAGAAGTGACATCAAATGTCCTCCTTCCTGGTCCCTCCCAGCTCCATTACAAGGTTGGGCTATGCAGCTTTTCCACAAGTTAATGCTATGTAATTGAAGCACAGTGTAATTGCATAAAAAATATAATTAACAGTGTAGCTTCTCCAAATAAAGTTGCCGAGCAGATTCTCTGTACTTTTGTCCGGAGCTACGTATTTATCACAGTCTAATTTTGTCTTCTTTTGGGGGGAAAAAAAACCTGCCTGCAGCAGAATAAACCCACAAGTGAATCTGCAGTGAGCAGCACTGGAGATCCCATGCACAACAAGCGCTCCAAGATAAAGCCGGATGAGGATCTCCCCAGCCCGGGAGCAGGAAGCGTGCAGGTATGGTGGGCAGGTTACAGTCCTAAGCCTTTCATCTCACTACTGGAGGGAGATTGCACCTTGCCTGAAGCACATCTTTTCAGGCTTCCTGCTCTTGTATGGCCTTTCATCCAGTGCACACATGGGTGGCCTCAGCAACGAGGTGCTGCTGGGTTACAGGGCAGTGCTGCAGAATGAGGGCAGAGAGGAAGGAGGCTGATGGAGAGGTGCCTCTGATCAGTTACAGGGTGCTCTACCCTCTCTTTGCTGTGGAAAAGCAAACAGGAGACATTCAGGTCCTTTACTGAGGACATGTTTTCTGTTCAGATGCCACGCTGACTTTTACCAGGTCTTGGCACTGCACTGCACTCAGGCCTCAGTGTCAGGCTCCAGTCTCGCTGTACTTTCTACACCAGTTAATGCTACTGGTTTTAGTCAAGTGACTCCTCACGTACAGTGACTTGGGCAGATTTTGTGAGTGAATCCGTGAAAATGAAGCAGAGGTCCATCTAAGTCCTTCAGCAGGTTTGCAACAGGAAAACAGCATGAGTGCATAATCTGAACCAAATGCTCTACACTAACATCTGACCCTTACTCTGAGCATATAACAAGCTGGGGAGAATGAGGCACCTTAAGGAACTGACAGTGGAAAGTCAAATGGCAAAATTGAAAAACTGTCTCCTCTTCTTGCCCCTTTTGTACATAGATTGCAGGTGAAAACAGACTACTAAGTAGCCTGAAAATTACCAGTCTGCTATTGGAAAGGTTTTTGTGTGCAAAATTTTCGCTGGATTAACAATGAAAACACTCTTGGGATTGTTGGTGGTCTGGTTTATGTCTAATTGTAATACTAAAGTCAAATTCTAATTAATTAAGCTGTATTGAATAGTGCCTTTTTCATTAGTGTTTCTACTAAATAATAAGGGAAGTATACAAGTGAGGAGCTGGTTAAATATGGGGAGAGGGAAACCAAACCTTTATGATTTGCTTTGAATTGAGATGTAAAGGGATTTTTGTCCCCCAGAAATTTACTGCAGTAGTACTTCTAGGAAGGAATTTTTTTTTTTTTTTTCTACATGAATAGTCTGCACATGTCTTTTGATTTACCAGGTCTGTTTTGGGATTGTGTATTTAGGAGAATGGAGTAATAGAGTGAATTGAGAGTGAAATAATCCACACCCCTGCCTTTCTTTTAATGCTGAAATAATTCACTTTTCTTCCTCCTCAGTTTCAGAATTTCCTCTCATCTCTTCTCATCCCTGTTTTTTCCTCTCTCCAGGAACAGCCAGAAGGAATGACCCTGGTAAAAGAGGAAGGGGACAAAGATGAAAGCAAACAGGAGCCTGAAGTGGTCTACGAGACAAACTGCCACTGGGAAGGCTGTTCCCGGGAGTTTGACACGCAGGAACAGCTCGTGCATGTAAGTTAATGGTATTCAGGAACTGGATTTCAAAACTACGTGACCTTTTTCATGGAGGTCAGGTTCTCTGACCCTGTGCTGAGTCAAGTTTCTTAGCTAACAGCGCTGCAAACTGGAGAGGGGTTTATGAGTTTCTGAGAATAAAGAAAACTCAGAGCCACAGTGCTTGACCTGTTCAGTCAGCTAAAGCTTAGTGTAAAATTCAATAAAGTCTTCAATAGAGATTGTAATGGCTCTGATCCTGTAAGCCAGCAAACGCTATTTTGAGTTAGAGACTTTGATAGTTATTGAGTAATAGTAAGCTGGACATGAATTATTATTAACCTTTAGCCGAGTTGGATTTATTCTCCTCAAAAGGGACTGTAACAGTAGAAATGGTTGAGGGGAATTCCTCCCCTTCCCTAAGGGGGTTTTTGATACCAATTTACTGTTGTGATGTAAACTAGAGTGGATTATTAGGCTAAAAACATGGAGACTGAATTACTTCAGTCTTTCTAGCAAAAGCAAACCGAATGCTTTGCTTATGCTATTCCAAGTATTAGTTGTATCTGCCTTGCTTTTTCTTCCTTTCTACCACTTCCCCAAAATAAATTCTTTTTACTATTTTGTAGTATTGTAAGCTACAAAGTGAACTGTTAAAATATAGAATATAATCTGCCGACTACATCCTCTCTCATTTCCACCTTCCTAAGCTAGCAGCGCCTCTCTTAATTACCAGCATTATAGAACATATCTAAATACTCTGGAGAAAAAAAGGAGTTCCTAGCACAGATTAGAGAGTAACATCCCCAGCAAATGATCAGTGTGTCAGAACCATATTAATTGTAGAAATCCATTTAATACTTTCATGGAGATCATACAGAATCTATTGCATTATCGCATTATGTGGCATATATATGTTACGGAAGTAACATGTTCAAAAATGCACTTTTTCACACACAGAAAAATAATAATTAAAAAGCAAACAAACCCCCCCACCATGTATATCTGAACACTATGCAAAATGGTAAACTGATGCTGTAAAGCTGACTTTAGTACAGCAATTCCACCTTACACTTCTTGGATTATGAGAGCCTCTTGGTGTTGCAGTTATTCATCAAGATGTGTTTTCAGTTTCTTCTTATTATTAGGTAGTAGTAGTAGTAGCAGTAACAATAATAATAAATTAATAACTATCACAATCTAAAATAATGGCAAAAATGTGACATTTTGAAAGAATCCTGTGGACACATTTTGCACAAAAATACCCTAACATTTTAGTACACCGAGGTGAAATGTGAGGATAGACTGTTTCCATGTTGTAAGAATGTTTCGGAAAGAAATGCCATACGAACGGTTGCTGCAAGGGGTCAGACACATTTAAAAGATCAAGTGTCAGTCTGGCAATTTATTCCAGGTAAACAGAGCAATTGACATCATCTGGGATTCTGCACAGGCATGGTCTTTATATTTACCGATAATTTTAAGACTGGAGCTTGATCCCTGTCAAACCTTTCTCAATATTCAAAATGGGTCATAGTGATGATAATAAATATTTTACACCAAAATATATGAAATAAAGGGAAATTTAGAATAAAAGTGTCCTTGGTAATGAAAGAGAGGGTTTTTTAAGTTTCAAACAAAATTTAATTTAATTTCACTGTGCCTTTTATCTAATAGCTAATGATTTGTAGTTTCAGGTGAATTAAATTGACAATGGGATAGTTTGGTTTTGGTTGGGTTCTTTTAAATGCATTTTTTTTTCTGGTGTGATTTTTCTTGTTAATCTGATTACTATAAGGGCAAGACTCCTCTGAACAAAGTGTATTTCTTATGGTTTTTCATAATGGCAACATCTGAAATGGGGTTCTCTAGACATTAAGAAGGCAGATAAAAAATGTTTCTAGGAGACAAGGATTTCTTTTTGGCAGGGCTCAGGATTCAGATATATTATTGATGGCATTACAGATTACGAGGTGCAAATCCTGACTTGATACTCTGAAGACAATAAAATCATCATCATCATCATCACAACCATCACATTCAAGTAGCATAAATCACCCTGTGAGAATCAGCGTGACTCAGTGATGGGGCCCTGGTTTGTGATTTCCTTTGCAACTTTGACAGTGCCCTGCTGTGGGGACTTGAGTGAGTTATTTCTGTCCAGAATTGCAAAGGGCTTTAGACATCTAACTCTGTTGGAAAGTATCTCCATTCACCCCAGTCTGTCCTACATTTTGTCTGCCTTTGATTGCCACAGCCATCTGATAGTCAGCTGCAACAACTAGGGAAATGATGTCTGAGTCTCAGTAGGGCCTCATAAGGAGGGCAGTCCTGGTTTTGCCCAGGTGTGTGACTCCAGCAGAAGGTGTTCAGTCCCTGAGCAGCAGTTTGATCCTTGAAAATCTTCTCACTGATGTGGTTCATGTACGCCTCCTACCCAAACACTGATGATTAAATCCGAGTAGATACAAATGGCTGTAGCTGAGCTTACCTCAGTGTCTTTGTGCTGGATGAGTTCCTGAATTGGTGTGTGCATATGTATGCTTGAACTATGCACAGGCAGAGTATGTCTTAGAAACATGAATGTATCCTTTATTCAGTAATATTTACACTGCAGGAGTAGCTGGAGGTCTCATCAAGCCCAGAGTCCTATGGTGCTAGAGGCTGCTCAAATGCCTCATGCCCTGATAAAGGCACGAGATCTTCAACCTGCAGCTCCAGGGCCACGTGCATCAGGCTGTTCAATGCTGCCAGGAGGTACCTGAGCTAGCTCGTGTACAGATAGGGCTGTAGCTAGGATCTCACTGTTAAGTCTCAGATCTTGCAGCAGAGCTCTGCCACATTGCCTCTCCTGGCTGTGCACGCTGCTGCCCTGCAGGTGATTCCCAACTCAGCAGACTCAGTAGAGCCTCAGTTTCTCCAGCCAAGCCTGAAGGAGGGGACATCAGAAGTACATAACCATCCTGGTTTGTTGACATGGTAATAATCATCAAGGTAGAGGCAAGTGGCATAGATAAAGGTGACAAAGGCTCAAATTGCCCCTGGAAGACATATCTGGCTTGCCAATGTTCTCTGGCACTTCAAGGGTAATTAGCATGAGGAGAGGGCTACAGTCAGTGTTCAGAAGTTTGGGTGGGTATGATATGGCACTATACATGTGATACTACATCATTTTGCCTTCACACACCTACTTGCCCATACTATGGGTTGTCAAGTGAACTATATATGAAAATAAGAGTGAGCTCTGCAGACCTTCACAAGGGATTGCAAGAAACCCCTTCTTTGTCACCCACTTCATTGAGTACATGGTATGTAGCATATATTTGGTAGAAAGGAAAATGCATTTGGATATTTGACTTGGAAATATTTATTCTTTCACCAGTACAACTCCCTAAACCAGTTCCCTGGACTTGGGAAGTTCATCTGGGAAGAGGAAATTTGTAAAATGAAGAGTTTCAGAAAAAAGACATAAAAAGCATTCTTCTTCATCCTGGTGGGGCTAAATTTTCAGGAACTACAGAGGCTAGCTGTAAGTCTTCTAATGAATGTGGAGGGTTTTTTCAGGGGAATAAAAGCTACTGTTGGTAGCTATGCATAATTGTAAGATCAGACCCAGAATTTGTGGTGGCACAGCTTGTGATCCAAGCATTGCACCTGAAAGCACTGGAAGTTTAGAGGAACTGCAGTGTTCAAGGAAAAGGTGGAAGTGTATATCTAGATGTTTGTTTGGTTTCCTAAAAGGTCAGGTACCTTAGCATGTATTCAGTTGTGCCATGTGGAGCAGAGCTACAGACAGCTTTTGTACCATACACAATGGACACAGTTCACATTGTAGATGTCATTACTTCCATTGTGTATAGGGTTCATGCACAAGCACTTATGCATGTGTTTTGAAAGAGGTAAATATGAATTTGTATATATTCTGGTCTTTCTGTCCAGGTAAGAAGGATAAAGAAAGATAAAGGATATCTTTATTATATTTTGGGGAATGATGGGGCCCAGCTTACTTTGAAATTAACTGTAAGTGAATCAGATTCTGGCAATATGAGCGTTACAAATTGGTATGTGATACAACATGCATGTATGCATAAAAACATAATCTGTGTCTGAATATGTGGCATAGCTTTAAAGCAGAAATTGCAATCTTGAGCCCAGAAGTCAGCATTTGATGGCATTTTTCTGCATTACTTTCTGTAGCAAAGTCCTTCTGTTACTGCAAAATGTGGGCACCAGTGAAAGTATGCTTAGACCCCAAGACACAGTGTTTTCTGACTGAATTTATGAACAGAACCTGCGCTGCTATGAATAAATAACTGGAAAGCTACATAAAAGAATCGTTATTGACCCACCCAGAAAGGCCTGACACCAAAATTATTTTGGTGCAGCTCTTATTTTCAAGCAATATATGCCACTTAGGATTCAACATGGTTAAATTTTCATGATACATACACCAAAAGGCAAGGTGTTAAACCATTCAGACACTCTGCCTTATTTATAGCACCCATCCATCCTCCCCCTCATCGCCCCTTACAGTTAATAGAAAGATTCATGATTCTTCATGGTTGTCTATCTAGCGTCTGACAGTACCGACTGCCCTGCTAAAGCAAGTCACTATCTATAATTGATATCCTTCTATGGAATAGGGTACTGGCTGCAATTGAAGGGTTTTGCTGAAAGCTCTTAAATCCTGACAAGTTGTGCCCTTGTTCTGGTTCAGTCGCTGAGCTTCACTACTGGGATCCCAGGGTTATTTGAAGTTGGTTCAAAAGGGGTGCGTATGTTGCACATTAGCAAATCACAAAGTTGCAGAGCCACGTTAGAGCCACCACTGCATTTGACTGCCAGGTAGTCTTACTTACGCTCCTGAAAAGATTGCTTACATTACTGTTTGAATGTGTGTATTATAGTCTGTCTTTCTCTCTCTCTTTCTTTCCTCCTTCTCTCTTTCTCTCTTTCTCTCTTCCTCTCTTCCTCTCTCTTTTTCTTTCTCTCTTTCTTTTTCTTTCCCTTCTTATTATTTTTAAAAAATCTTATTTATTTTAAAGCCTCAGTTTGCTGCTGGGGTTTTTATCATTCAGCTGTTTAATTAATTTCTCTGCCTAGTGAGATATTATAATTGGGCTTAGCTGAGCTCAAGTTTGTTTTAAATATGTGATAAATGCACTTGAGCGCCCAGAAGCTAATAAGATATTGTATATTTTTATAAATTTGCTTTTTGTTGCAGTTTGTCTTTTTTTTCCCCCAGAAATCAGTCTCAGAATAAAATGTTGCAAAGGGTTAGACACCAAAGATAAAAGTTTATTTAAGAAAATTATCCTTCAAGGAAATGACTCAAGTTATTGTTAAATATTAATACAATGGCAATCAGAAAAATGCAGCGCTGCCTATTTCTCATCCCCCTTGCTGTGTAGCCTTGATGATAATTATTTTCTATTCAAAAATATGCTTGAAGAACTGTAGAGCTATTTTTTGTTAATGTTTTCTCCTTAATTGTACAGCAATAAAATTCTTTTATTGTTGTTACATTAGATGAGATCAAGAAGCCCTAAACTGACAGCAATGACTTACATTCAGGATTGCATTTGCTAAGGTCTCCCTGCCGATTTCAAAGCCTGGTGACTGGAACACTCATCTGGCAATCCTCAGGGCAGCTGCTGTAATGCTCCACCAGGCTCCCTTATTGCACCAGAAGAAGGTTTCTTATGTTTCTTAGGTACCCACATGTACCCAAAATAATTTCAGTGTGCTGAGAATACACAGAAGAACCACTACGTGAAGTTCTCTGACTTGAGTGTCTAAATGTTTTTGCCCTCCACTCCTAGAGAAAAAGGTGGGTTCAGCTGCAACCAAGAGGAGTTGGCCAGTGATCCACAAAGACCTGCATAAAACTTGGACAGTGCCCACATCCTGCTTGGCTCAGGTTTTGCAGCCTCTGTCATGATATGAGGTGCCTTAATTAATGATGTGCACCTTGAAACACTCAAGACTGTGTCTGATGGGGAGGTGAGGAGCACACCACTCTCTGAAGGACAGGACCTCTTTGGAGTGGGTCATTTTGGTTGCCCAGAAATAAGAACACTGAAAGTCAGCAGACTGGAAAGTCCCACTTCCTCTGCTGCCTCTAGCCTGTGGCTGCTTCCTCAGCTCCTCTCCTGTAGGAGAGTGGTAGCTTCACGTCTCTTCTCAAAAAAAAAAAGATGCAACTACAATAGGAGAATAAGCCAGATTAGAGCAATTCCCCTGAAATATAGCTGCAGGGGCAAAGCTATAAATGACCCTGAGAATGGAGCACTGACTACTGCTCACAGGAGGAGAAACTACCTGGTAAGTAAACAGCTGCTAAAGCCTATAGGATGCCACACTTCGCTGTGTAGGTAGGCATCTAGAGCTGAAAGTAGGCAGTTACACACAGATGCCCCAAAAAGCAGATTATTCTTCCTGCACCAGTGCTTTCTTTTCTCTGGGCACTGGATGTGTGCTGGCCGTAGTACAGATGAAGTCACAGATATGTGAAGGAAGACCCTTCACAGTCCCAGGGGGGTGTAATTACACATCCCAGTTTGCATACATCTCCAAATCCGAGCAGGGATTTACTTATTTTTTAGTTCTTCTTTGCAGGGGCAGTTTTCAGTGCATTTTCATTACAGTTTTATTTGGCTCTAATGCAGTAACACACAGAGATTTCAGCCCATTTGCAGGCTCATTGTGCATGGCAGTGACAGCTACTGCCCCTGAAAGGTTCAGAAATGTTTCCTTTAAATTGAAAAGAGTAAGGAATAGATAAGAACATGAAATGCATTATGGTAATAATTTTTTCCTGACGAAAGGAGTATGTTTTACGTACAATAGGAAAGGGGGTTTTTGTTGATGGTTTTATTCTGTTTCATCGTATTTTATTTTTTACTAGCTTGGTTCCAGACCCTTATCCCTATTTGAGAAGCAGTGCTGTGGACAAAGAAATCATTCTTTAAGTGAGACAAGCACAGGGCTTGGGTTGAGGACGGGGACAACATGGAGAAGTCAGGGAGTTGTTTCAGAGGCAAGCAAGTGCCACAGGAAGGCCTTCCCCAGTTTTTGCATCCCCTCATTGCATTTGACCTTTGTAGCTGTGAGGGAACAAGAGGGAGGAAAGAGGGGGAGGAGAGATTCTAGCAAATAATCCTGAGAAACATCTGTCCAGAATTTTTTAGATGTTGCAGTCTCTTCCTTACTGCCAGTTTAAAGGCTGAGTTATAATTAAGACATCACCTTACTGTGCTGTATTATAGGCTGTTTAACCCATAGTTTTGAACTGTGCCAGAATGGTAGCATTGTTTATAGGCCAGCAATTCATTACATGGTGTAGGAAAGCTAGTAAGCAGATCTCTGCCCCTTAGAGCATGTGCTTTCTCTCTTGGTTTCCCTACAGCTACTGAATACAGACTTGTTTAAATAAAGCAGGTCTTTAACCCCCCATCAAAGGTAACCATGTAAGTGGTGTCAGGTTTTAAGGTTAAGCAACCACAGAGGGACCTCACTGCTGTTCTTTAGCCGCAGTAGCCCTTGGGGTCTGGCATGGCCCCTGTTTGCTGTTTGCCTTCCCAGCACATTCTTGCTCTGCACCAGCCACTGTGGTGCCCTTCCAGCAGCGTTAAAAGTCAGCACTGCTGCCTTGTAAAGAGATCTTACTCACTCTGGGCTTGACCCAAAGGCCATCTGTGCTTTGGCTCAGGTCCTCTTAAGCACTCCACTACACAAGTGAGTTGGCAGTTCCCCTACCTTGAGTCTGGCTTTTGATGAATCACAGAGGAGAAGGGGAAAAAAAAATAAAGTGGGGATTTCTTTTTTTGATAGAGAAAGGTTTACAAAAAAATAAATCCACCCTAATCTGTGAAGTATTAAGAGGGGATTTAGAGCGGGATATGTAATCATTTTTTAATTTTAATTCCTTCGTAATTAGCATTTCTTTCACAGCATTAGGAAAACTTGTTGTTAGTCTGTGGCCATTACAGCAACTGTTCATGTGAGTTGCCAAAGTCATTGTCCCTGAAAGAGGTTGCTAATGTATGATATGTCATTGAGCCTGTTTTTTTCACTGCTGTGTGTAGGGTTGGACTGTGCTCCTCCTGCATGCTGCAGAGTTACTCTAGCCATTCAGATTGAAATCTTATCAAGTGGGCACTTGAGTGGAAAGGGTTGTGCATGGCAGGGAGCAAGATTTGGCCTCTGTCCTGCTTTTAATCACAAAGCACTATTTAGGTGGTTTGTGGATATTTGCACTTACCTGATGTGTTTATTTTGCCTGAGAGTTCAGCTAGTGAACTCTTCTTTCATAGGTGGTTTCCAGTTTTGGAGAGAAGTGTAGGATAAAAAGCTACCAGCCAAGTCTCAGTGGTGTCCATGCTGGCTGACAAACACGTAGGCAAGAGTAAAGGTGCAGACTGAATTGGCTCTTTGGTTGCTTGCTCTTGTTGGCATGTCATGGAGAAGAGAGAAAAAGGAGGTCTTTGCCTGCTTTTTTTCCTGCCTCTGATCTGTAAAGAAGGTGGGCCTTGTGCACTTACTGTGGGTACCAGGTGGGCCAGGACAAAGCAGATTTGCCTGGACAGAGCTGTGGTTTCTGTGCAGCTTTTTTCCTGCCTTGCTACTGCTTACTGAGTGTTTTGCTGTAGCCTTTGTTACTGTGCTGAAGCAGAGGAACATCCGACTCAAACCTTCTGGAGTCCTCTCTTTGATGGTGCCTCTATGTACACTGCTTTTGTTGCCTCTCAATGAATAGAATTTTATCCATAGGGCAGCCCATTTTTATATCTTTGTCACAGGTGCCATGATCTGCCTCATAGCTACCCATAGTCTACCCAAAAGGTTTGCCCATGGAAACCTGATGCCTGGAAGAACAGTGCTGGCCCTGCTATTGCACATGGAAATGCTTCTTCTGAGCCAAAAGTGGCCGATCAGCATGAATGAACAGAGGCAGGGACAGGCAAGCTAAATAGAGATGCAAGTCCAGCTTTTACATTTCGTTTTGAGAGAGCTGGGACACATGAATTCATTTCTGCAAATCTCTTGGTTGCATAACCTCCATATAGAATTAAAAATAAAAGCAGATGAGCCTTTTATCATGTTGAAACAAATTTAGTGTTTTCCAGTGCTTAAACTTTTGTGTAAGTGTGACTTTACTTCAAGGTGTCGTGTACCTAATCTTTAAAATGAATGGGTGGTGGTTTTGTCAGGAGTGGTCCTCTGGTGGCTTGCACTGTAGGTATGAGGTCTGCATATTCCATTCTTACGTGTATCACAGGGCTGAGATGCTGCAGTTCTCAGTGAGATAAAGTAGTCAAGCTGAAAATGAAACAAAGCTCTAACTGTATCCCTCCTTGTGTTTAGCAGAGATAAACTACAGTGGAGTCTCAGTGCTGCTCCGTTTGGCTTCTGGCAGCAGCTTTAATTGGTAAAATGCAGATTTTTTTTTTTGATCAAGAGAGGATTATTCTTGTTATCAGTCTGGAGCATCTTATTTCAAGATGAAAAGGCTTCGCTGAATTACAGATGCCAACATTTTTACAAAGCACTTTGGCGATTGACATCTCAAAGAGAAAGTATGATTTATTAGCCTATAATGTCTAACACTGAGCACTGGGCCAGGTCCCACTGATTTGTGAAATTGCTTAATATGAATTGCCTTTTTGTGTAATTCAAGCCCCAGGTTTTTCAAATAAACTTAGAATATAAAATGTATGAAACATTACGTACCGGGAAAGGGGGAAGAAGGGTAATGGGTCTGTGTAGGTAAATGGAAAAGAAAGAAGAAAAGCAAAGACAAGCAGGCAGAAAGGCAGAAAGAAAGGGAGAAAGAAAGAGAGAAAGGGAGAAGAGAAAGAAGGAAAGAGAAAGAGAGAGAGAGAGAAAAGAGAGAAAAGAAAAGAGAGAGGGAGAGAGAAAAGAAAGAGAGAAAAGAAAAGAGAGAGAGAAAAGAGAGAAAATTAAGAAAGGGAGAAAGGGAGAAAAGAAAGAAGGAAAGAGAAAGAGAGAAAAGAGAGAGAGAAAAGAAAGAGAAAGGAAAAGAAAAGACAAAAAAGAAAAGAAAAAAAAGAAAAGAAAGGAAAAGAAAATAAGAAGAAAAGAAAAGAAAGGAAAAGAAAAGAAAGGAAAAGAGAAGAGAAGAGAAAAGAAAAGAAAAGAAAAGAAAAGAAAAGAAAAGAAAAGAAAAGAAAAGAAAAGAAAAGAAAAGAAAAGAAAAGAAAAGAAAAGAAAAGAAAAGAAAAGAAAAGGAAAGGAAAGGAAAGGAAAGGAAAGGAAAGGAAAGGAAAGGAAAGGAAAGGAAAGGAAAGGAAAGGAAAGGAAAGGAAAGGAAAGGAAAGGAAAGAAAAGAAAAGAAAAGAAAAGAAAAGAAAAGAAAAGAAAAGAAAAGAAAAGAAAAGAAAAGAAAAGAAAAGAAAAGAAAAGAAAAGAAAAGAAAAGAAAAGAAAAGAAAAGAAAAGAAAAGAAGAAAAGAAGAGAAAAGAAAAGGAAGAAAAGAAAGAAAGAAAGACCTACCTCTAAATCCATCTTGGTGGTGCTTTTTTACAGTAGTTTGGTTGATATGTTGGCAGGGTAAAGATTAATAACAAGCCTTGTCGCTATCAGTACCTGCTTGTCGATTCTCTGTAACAGGGCTGTCTGTTCAGCATGGAAATTATTGATTAAATAAAAATTGCTATTAGATTGTGATGTGATCCATAATCACAAACAATGGTGGACATTCCTCTTTCAGATCCCAAGCCATGCATCAAGTTTTTCCTTGCAGTAATTTATATTGTGCTGACACTCGCACCCATTAGGCTTTTATCCTCTCCTACATATGTCAAGAAAGCACTAAAAGAAAGAACAGCAGCAGCACAGCAGCAGGTAGGCACTCAGTAAATTTTCAGAGAAGCAAAACACATCTAAGTCCATCCTTTGCTTCCAGTTAGCAGTGATTAGTTAGCTCCCTTACCCCAGCAGTGATTTCTGCTGGATAAGGGCAACACCCCCCTGAATTCAGGGATCTTTTTCAGAGTGTTTTTAGTGAGGGCAAGAGCTTGAGCCACAAATATGTGTACCTGAGATGCTCACTGTCCTTTTTTCCCTCTGTTACTCTCTTGTTGTGGGTTTTATTTATGATCCTTGTTTAAGGTACATCCATGAGTAGGCCCTCCATGTCAGGATGGTGTGGAAAGGGGATTTAGCCAGGGAGATCCAGTGTGGGTTTGTGGGATTTTCTTATAATTCTGGAGTGTGAAGGACAAGTGACTTTCCTTTGCTTCTTTAGCCTTGATGTTTCCTAATTCAAGGAATCTAGGATTGGAGCACTTGAGTTAAGACTGGGTTAGGACTTCAGACAGAGTTAATTAAAAACAAAAGTGTCACACTCTTCACAGTGCATGTGAGCACAGTACCTACATTCTTCCTCTTATGAGAGTCTTTGTCTAAAACTAAAGGAAAAACTTAATCAAAAATGTTTTTCAGAGTTTTGCCACTTACAGGAATTATGCCCACACAGCTTTTCTGTCCCTTTGTGTCGGAAGGCCTTAAACAATACACGTATGTCAAAACTGATCAAGGATCAAGCCCAGCTGGCCTGGCTGCTAGGGAGAGGCATCTCAGTAACTCCGGGCTGTGCATTGTAGATTGTTTTGTCAGTTAACAGCACTAGGCAGAATTACTACGTGAGTACAAGAGCTCAAGTACTGCCTCTGTACAAGACCTGAGAGTATAGAAGCTTAATATACTATGGATATGAAATGATTTTTAATTTTTTTTTTTTTTTCTGGTGGTGTAATTTTTGGTAGTAAAATAAAGGCTTTATCCTTTAAAATGTGATGGTAATGTTACCGGGTGATGTATATTTCGCTGTCTCACCACTGTTAGGGTAGTTTTTGTATACTTATGCCTAATATTTCTAATTCTGCTGCAGATAACTCAGAAAATCCTAGCAGCAGCAGCTGCCTGTTTACCGTAATAGGCTCGGTTTAAAGAGTGTTTAATAGTGGGCTTTGCTTCATTATGCAGGGTAAATAAGAAGTTTTCAGGCTTGGCTGTCATTTAAATCAAGAGGCCACTTCATTTTGCAAAGCTGGAGCATGTGCCTTGCACACCTCACTCCAGTGCAGCCACTTTCTCTGTGTGGATAAGAGCCAAGGGATTACCAGCCAGGAAATTAATTGCCAAGGGGATTCCAACACTTAGTAAAAAAAAGTCTGAATGAAGAAGTTCATTTTATATCACAATCTGGAGGAGCCAGGCTCCAGCTCTTACAGTTTTTGGCTAAGGTGGAGTTATAGAGCTCCACGACCGCCCTTTGGTTTACTCCTGTGAACTTCTGGGGTTGACTGCCAGCATAAGTCTGTCCCATTCAGAAGGTGCCACAGTGGTGTACAGGAGAAGAGGTGACTCTTAAGATAAACCAGACTATTTAAGATTGATTTTTAGTTACCAGAAGCACCTGTAAATTCACATCAATATGATTAAAGTTAGTCTGTTGAATGCAGGGCAGAAAAAATAAGAGCCCATGGCTCTTTTGTAAGTGTGTTAGGTGATACCCCCATAGTTTAGTAAGAGATCCTGCACAGTTTTCATTCCAGCAGCTCAAACATCTGTAGATGTTTGTCTTGTGGTATATATGAGAGAATTGAAAGTATTATCCTTTGGCAAGAGGAACATGGAAAAAGGTGTCTCTGCTGCAGGTCCCTGGAGCATCAAGGGTGACTGACTTCTAAC
The DNA here is from genome assembly GCF_036169615.1 of Heliangelus exortis. Classification (NCBI taxonomy): domain Eukaryota; kingdom Metazoa; phylum Chordata; class Aves; order Apodiformes; family Trochilidae; genus Heliangelus; species Heliangelus exortis. The sequence continues at coordinate 52,826,130 of NC_092423.1, read as the reverse complement.
ATGTGACTGAGGATGCTGTTAACCCCATTTGTACTAGAATGTGACAGGGATGACCAAGCCTAGTGTGGAAGGTAAATTGCAAACCCATGGCCAGTGGAAAAAAGCTCAGGGAGGTCTCAGAGGGGCAATAAACTGCTGCATGTTCTGACGCTTGTTAGAAATGTATCTTAGAGGTGTTAGGAAGGAAACATCCCAAATACTTCTCTTAGGATGCCACGGTTTTAACACACTGCTCCTTTTGTCACCCACTGATGTTGGATTAACTCTACTAGAATCTGCCCTGTCATGAAACAAATGTTGAAATCTACATTGCCTAGTAAAGATTTTGGTAATGTTTATCACTGGCACCATTTTTAGTTGTGGTTTCTTTGAAATGTGTGTTTCTCTTAGTTTTTTTTTTATTATTATTATTCATTTTATTGCATAAAGTGGATCAGGCATTGTCTTTTAATATGAATGTCAGCTTTAGTAGATTATGCATAAGGAGACAGTAAGAGCATATATTGAAAAAGAAGTCTTGCTATTCAGCAGTCTCTGCAGATGGAGCATTGCTATCTTTTTCATACAGGCAATTTGAATGTGTCCATGTGGTAAGCATAGGACTCTCTTTAAAAAATTTTAAAAGGCTAATTGCTTTACACAACAATATCCTGCTGAGGAATAGCTTTTGCTTCATTTTAAGTGGATCAGTATTAGCAGTGCCATGATCATTAACAAAATACTAAAAGCAGAGGCAAGTGCGTGATTTTATAAAATCTAATCCATGCTTGAACTAAACAAAGTGCATGTTGTCAAAGTCCTGTTTGCATGCTCAGTGTTAGTGGCCCCATGCTTAATGCACCCTGAAGAGCAGATCCTGTTTAATTGTCAGACATTTACCCAATTCACCCCATTAGGAGCATAAGGTTTTCAGTTACAAAAAAGCAATGATTTAACTTTTTTGTATGGGATCGAGTATTTTGTTAATCCTTCTGCATATATGTATGGCCCTAACTACCAATCTGGGAGTTTAGAGGACTTCAAAATCTTGTCTAAATGTTCCTTTTTAGCTTGTTCTCACTCAATCTTCCTATAGACTTTCATCAATTTATAAATTGGCTCATGGGATTGTGAAATGATATAAAAACCAAAATGATACAAAGTTGCTTAACTGTATGGTTACATTCTACCTCAAAGAGTGTTGGTACTAATTTGCTTGCTTTGTGTTTCCAAACCTGTGCACTGAAAGGCAGTGTAAATTCTAACAGATTTTTGTCAATAAAGCCACACAACTTTTATAAAAGAAGAGCTCTGGCTTTATATATTAACTTAGCATACCACAGTTGTTGGGGTATTTTGCCGAGTACTTTTTTTACTTCCTTTTTTTTGTCTGCTCTAGGCATCTTTACTGTCGAGTATTTATTTCTTGGCGCCACCAATCAGGTCTGTCCTGTGGAATGTGAAGATTAGAAATCTCTTTCCATTTTATTTTCTTGCGAACATGCTCTGTTTTAAAGGAAAATATTATTACTTTGAGCGGGATTTGAACCCACAGCTCAATAACTAACTATAAGAGCTGCTAAAGCCCATTCCTGCAGAGTCTTTGGACCCAATCAAATTTAATGTGCTTCAGGCTGCCATTAAAGCCCATGCGATCAGAGCAGCTCACAGAACCAAGATCTGCACCTCTCTGCTAGGAATAATGGCTGGAATTTATCAAAGCCAAACAATATAAGGGGAGAATAGTTAATTTCAGGCTTAATATATATAGCAGGTCTGATTCCCACTGAAATCAGATGAATTATGATGGCAGGAAGGAGGCCTATAGATTTTTGTCTTATGCAGCAATGTGGGAAAACATCCAAAGTATTTAGTTCTTCTGCCTCGTAAGTGCTGCTGTGCTTTTTACAGCATTTTTGTTCTTTGCACTATTTGCAAATAAGATGAAATACCTTATTGTAATGCCTCTTTATGATGATCTCCAGTGCGCTGGCAGAAGTCCTCTGTGGTCTTTCTTTTGCTAGTGAGAAAACTCCAGAAATGGAGTATATGCTTTCAAGTGTGTTACACTAACATCCGTAGCAGTGCTAACTGCTGGGCTGTTTGAGTTTTGTTTTTTTTTTTTTTTTTAAGATAAGGCCTGTTTTTCATCTACATTTTTGTTAAAGATTGTACACAGCTGTATGTGAGTTCAGATTTGTAAAGAAGTCAGCCAGCCATTGCTGACATGGGGTTCTGCCTGTGAAGGAGGTTTAATGGGTTTTAACTTGGTTTTCCTGGAAATTCTGTAGCAGTTGCATGTAAAATCAATTTTTATCCCTAAGTGCAAAGATTATGAAGCAGAAAATTTTGATGTTGAGCCTCAGGTGGTTTTCTCTCTTTCCATATTCAGTCACTCCTAGAAGGTATCAGTGCATTTTCTAGGCAGCATTCACTGGTAATCACAGACCTAGCAGAGGGCAGATGTTTTCTTTTGGGACAGTCTTTTTCCCTCTTCACCACCCAGGTGAAGGAAAAACTATCCTTGTTTGTGCACTACTGCTTCGACTAGGTTAGGGGATGTGTAACAGATCTGCGGGGAATGTGGAACTCTCAAGCTGTAACACTTCTGCCTGTAGCCAGCTCTCAGAAAGCTAATGGGGAGAACTTGTGTGCATGTGTGGTGGAGAAAAAAGGAAGGAAGCAGGCAGGGTAGACTGAAGATTGTAGAATCATAAAATGGCTATGGAAGGTCATCTAGTTCTAGCCCCCCTTGCATGGGCAGGACCACTTTCCACTAGATCAGGTTACTCAAGATCATCGGGTCAGGGCTAGGGTGCAGGATGGTGTAGGGAGATGAGCACTTCCAGTAGCTATTGCATCTTAAACTGCACTGCCAATGTGACATTGGGTCTTAAACCCTTCAGCAGGAAGCCTTTGTTCAGTCTCTTCTTCCAGCCCTGGTATCCAGCCATTGTATTCAGGATTCTCCATACCTGATGCATGCTTCACCTGGCTGCTTTTCTCCCTCTGCTCTTCACCTTGCTATTCTTTCTTGGGTCTCGTGGTTTATGCTGAAGGCATAAACCCTAAATTTTTCAGCTACTCTAAATTTTTCTCATGTGACCTTTATACCGGAGACACGTAAAATGTCGGTGAATTTGGGGACCCATTTGTGAAGAGCGTAAAAAAAGAAAAAGTAAAAGTGATCCAAACATGGATATATTAAGATTATTTTTCTTAAAGTGATTACTGTACATTGCTGAAGTCTTAATGAATGTGCAAGCTGTAATGAGCTTCTACCTGTCAGCTTGTCTTTTCTAAAAAGAAATACCTTCCAAGGCTTTCTTGCTATTAGCTTAGCAGTTACACAGTGCAGCTCTCAAACTGTGTGTCCAAAGAGGCACAGTTTGCCCCAGGAAAGATGCTGGAGTGAATGGAAGTTGAAGAGTTTACCCAGTGGTGGGGAAGACATCATTCAAACTGCAGGAGTTGTGCACAGGAGTGCACTGCAGCAGTGGCAACTGGAAGGGCAGCTGGAGCAGTAAAGTAATGCTCATGGCAGACAGGTAGGAGAATGAGGCTGGGAGAAACGGGAGGCCCAATATACTCTTTTGGAACAGTGGGAGGGATGGTACTTCTTCCCTAAAAGCTTCTTCATCTCCGTGCCCCAAGGACTTGGTCATCCTCGTGGTAATCCTTTTACCTTGTTCATCACTTCATCAGTTCTCAGGAGAGCATGGCATACCCTTCCAGGGCAGAGACATAACCAAAACATCCACATTTGAGAACAGTTGATTTGACCATCCAGTCTGGGCTTTACACTTTCCATTCCTTCCCTCATGTCATTACCCCTATCCTTGGGCAGGCTACAGTGTCAGGTGGTTGAAGAGAGAGGTGGAGCTTTGGGGTTTTTTTTGTAACATCACAAAATACAGAAGCTGTGATGCGTTGCTTGAACTAAGACAAATGCAATATAGAACATCAGTACTGGAGTAACTGGTAAAGCCCAGGTATCATGGCAGCATGCACTGAAAAGTGATTTCCAAGCTGGAATTCCTGTAACATACCAGCTTCATCTATTAACCTCACAGCTACCACTACTACTACTACTACTACTACTACTACTACTACTACTACTAGTAATAATAATAATAATAATAATAATAATAATAATAATAATGCAACCTTTAAGAAAGATGCAGCATTTGATTTTAGGCAGAATTATGGAAGAGAACATCAGAGAAGAAACAAACCTGAGCTCCATAAAACTTTCCTACCCCAGTGCAATTGGAACGATTTATGTCCTCAACATTTATGTCAACCTTCTGGCAGAACCTCATTTATTAATTCTTCAGGTTTACAAAATAAAGACGCAATTTCTGCCTGTTATAGCTGTGTGCTCTTACACAGGAAATCAAGGAAGGGCTGTAAAGCATTGCCCTTGATGGAGCTGCATTCTGCTGGTAACAGACTTAACTGTACTGTATACCTGAATATATGTATATTAAACAAAACAAGAACAAGATGTGATCTTATTGGGAAAGAATCCCTGCAATATCCCTTAAGTTCCATTCCCTCCACAGAATATCCCTGAAACTACAAAAGAAACGTCCAAAATGCAGAAACATAGGTACAGGCTGGGAGAGTCAGTTTCCAGGCTGGCAAGCAAGCTGTGTTTGCCCTGTTGGCATTATATCCCATCCATGCTGTATAACTACTATAGCAGAGATTAAAAGAAGGTCATGCTGTATTATGAACTGCTGTCTTTATTTTTAGGATTAGATAACTTTTCCTTTTTCTTCCCCCCACTGATTCTCTTTATGTCCTAAGGGTAGATCCTTTCTCTTGGGTCAGGAATGTAATAAGGCAGGTTTTCCTCTCTCCAGGATATTGTGTCTGCCTCACTGTGTTTAAATTGCCACAGAAAGAGCTTCTGAGCAAAATACAGTATTTTTCTTTGTACAAGAGCCAACGATTGACATATCCTCGGGGACTTCTCTGTCTTTAGCATTTAAACATACAAGTTGGATATGTTTAACCTATTGATAGGCAATGAAGACAACTGCAAAGAGAACAAAAGGAGAAGCAGAAAGAGATTTTTTTTTAACTTGGGGTTTGAGATCTTCTGTTGCTGATGTTAGTGCAGAGATGCAAAATAATAAGAAGACCTATATTTTCAGCTGAAACAGGGAGGTGAGAAGAGAACAGTCCTGCTGGGCTTTGAATTAGCATATTCCTGTTTCTTAGCAATACATTTTCATGTTTAGAACAAGACTTCTCCAAGCCCAGACGTAAAAAATAATTTGATTTGCAGTGGCTTGATTAAACAACATTTGGGGCAAAAAGATTACTCCTGCTCAAGCTTATAGTAAACTCGACAAAATGTAAATTCTGATGAATTATTAGTAGTTTGACTACACTCAGTCTTGGTGCATTCCTCACTTCCAAACTTGTATGTCCACTGAGGCAAGAGCAGACTATAAACCCAGTCTTCTTCCCGTGGCAGCTGTGCTGGCCCAAGACAGCTGTTGAGCCCATCTCTGTTACATCTCTGAGGTTCTGCTCAGTCTGCCCTTCGCATGAGAATGCTCCCTTGGGTGCTGGAGTCAAAACAGCCAGACTGACCCAAGCTCTTTGTACCAAGGCAGGTGAGTAAGCAGTTTAGGAGCTATTGAGGCAGTGATACTGAAAGTACAGCAACATCTTGCTAAGGTGATGAGTTGTTACAGGGTAGAGCCATGCAGTGTTTCAGGGTCAGAACATGATGTGATTCCCCCTGCACCCCACCACTTTCCTTCTCTCTCACTGTTTGCATCCTCTCTTCCAGCTGTTGGTTTCTTTGCTGCCCTTCTCCTGTGCCTGTCACCCCCGTCCATCTTCTTCTGTGGGCTGTCTCAAGTTATAAATCATTATTTTTCAGTTGACTTGGGCTTCTAATTTTGATCCCTCCCTTTCCTCATTGACTGCTATTGCCAGTTCTCAAGGGACAGAGATGGGAATCCAGAACAGCACAGTAATAAATGAGCTTCAAGCATGAATTCAGCTGGAGTGCTGACTGAGGTCTAATTTTTTTCTTTATAATTAAGTATTAACAGTTGTGGACACAGAGTTCATATATTAAGTTTGCAACAGAGTATGAGTTATATTTCCTATATTCCACATACTTGATTCTTTTTGAAATAACCATCTTTTTGACTGAAACTTTATTTAGTGTTTTGATTTTTCTTAATGAGAGAAACCTTTTTAGTCCCTCTGGGTTTATAAATATTTGTAGTACATACTTTTTTAATGCTGTTTAAAAAGTCACATTCCTCTCTCTTGTATGTAAACCCGAAATGTCTGATTCCTGTAATTTGATATGCAAGTAGTTCTTGTTTAAGTTTACAATCACAACCAAATCTAGGGTAACTTGGGGGGGGGGGAGGGGGGACATTTCAATTTTTTAATCATGGAAAACTGAAAATTAAGTATTGAGATTGAATGACAAGATCAAACACTGTGAGGTGAGGAGTGCAGCATGCAGACTATTCAGTGCATTCATTATACACAGAGGAAATTACCGTGCAGTGCTTTTAAGATCCAGCTGATTTTATAACTGTTGGTATTCAGTTTCAACAAAGGTGTTAAGATTGTTGTGGCACTGACTTGCTTTGGGCCAGATCAGCAGATTGTATAAGTTGTCGTGTTGCTAATCAGCATTAGCAGAGATCTGTCACAACAGCATTTCTTAAGTCTTCCATAAAGTATGCAAGACAGACACAAGAACTCTAATAGAATAAAAATAAATGAATCCAAAGGAAAGAATAGAGGAGTAGAGATAGTTATCTGACCTTCTCCACAGGCATGTGTCTGTGTAGAAATGCAGAGCTCTTCATGTATAGCTATAGCATCAACTTGGCTTTAGGAACTGCAAGCAGCTTAAGCATTTATGCCACTGTAAAGGTTTAAAGCAGATTAAGTGCTTCGTCGGTCTCAGGAAATAAAAATGGCTTAAGTATTTATGCCACCCTAAGGACATGAGGTCAAAAGCATACTCTTGACTTGTGCAGCAGGGAGGAGACATTAGTCTCTTGTGGTTGTTTAGCCTGGATGTGCCTGCGAATGATCTTTCATAGGGAAAGGACAGATGGGATCCATACCTATTTTCCAGCAGATAAGAGGAAATTAAAATGCAAGTATTGTTCTAGCAGAGAGTCACAGGGGTTAGAGAGAGACTCGATTGCAGTCATTGGAATGTGTCCGAAAAGTCTGCTGGGGATTTTGTTCCATGGAGATGGTGGTTTTTTTTTCTCCTCACAATGGGATTTCTATTGTCACAGGATATTTCCTGCCTCACTAGAACCTCCTTTATACCCTGCTTCCTTACAAAGCTTTTGTCTGTCCATCTTGCCATGGTTTGATCATGGAGTTAATCTTTATCGAGATGTTAATGAGATGGTAGGGAGGCCTGCCTGATGTCATCTCTGAGTTGGCAGGGTACCTAAAATGGTACCGAGGAGCAGTGATGAGCCATGGATTGCATCCCTGGGGAGCAGGCAAGGATGGGTACTTGCTTAAGTGCTGCTCTGTCACTTAACTAAGTGCTGATACTCTTCCTACAATCATGAGGATATCTTAGGAAGCTGTGTGGGTCAAGAGACCACTCAGAAACAATGTGACTACTTTTATTTGGAATCAGAAATGTAAGTATTACTGTGCATATGGGCTTTAGCTTTCTTGAGCCTTAAGTCTCCACCTCTGTTGTGGCCATAGGTACTGCTTTCCAAATTCTGTTGTTAGGAGTACATGCACAAGCTAAGAGGTATTCAGATGTTTTGGTAAGTCCAAAGTGAAGGAGGTATCTGTACTTACCCCTGAGTGAGGACAAGGAAGTTTGGGTTCTCTTATGCCAAGTCTGGTGAGCTGTGTCTGGTGTATGACCACTATGCTGGTCAAGAAGATTGAAGTTATACTAGGGCATGTGAAGAGGAGTGCTGAGAGGACCACTGAAGAGGGATGGACTAAGTCCTGGGAGTGGCAATGAGGAACCTGGGAACAAAATGTCAGGCAGGACACAGGTACTTCCACACCTGAAGCCAAAGCATGGTAAGAGGAGGAATGAGGACTTGGTCATCCTAAAGAAGACCAGAAGGAACCAGTTAATGCAATCCAGCAAATGAAAGCAGAGAGGAGAATGTTGTCTGCCAGTTACTTGGGGTGGGGGAGGGAGAGAATTAAACACCGTGCAGGGAAGCAGAGCTGTTTAAGCTAAAGGATAGTGTTGGCACAAGAACAAATGAATGCAAATTGGCTGTGAATAAATGGAAGCTAGAAATTAGTTGTTAACGAGCAGAGGAGTGAGTTCCTAGAAGACCCTTCCACTGGGAGCCTAGGGAGCAGATCACCATTGTACTTAAAAGAGGAAGCTTGCTCTGTTCACGACCAGGATTATGTGTAGCAGGGCTTGCCACAGCAAGGGATGGACCTGACGACCAGGAACCCTCTTCCTGTTTCTAAGTGTTTGTGGGCTTAAGGACAAATCCCATCCCCTAGGCAAAACACATATATAAGAATGTTTCCTACAGGACTTACAGGTCAGGGCCAAGTAATTCTCCTCCAGACCAGCCTCAGAGCTATCCAGTGTGTTAGCTATCTGTGGGACACAATCTCTGCACATTTCCTATCTTTGCAGCCTGTGGGCTCCACAACTTTCTCATATAGCTGTGGGATGAGCTGTGTTTAGCAGCTGTTCCACCCCATGCCTCTTTGCCATTTGATCTTTGTCTCCTGAATAGCAAATGCAGTGGCTCTGCTGGTTTGAGGGACTTCCTGTGGCTCTACAGTTCAAGGAGAGACTTTTTGCAAGATGATGGCCTAAATTCTGCTTCTGCTTGATGTCAGCAGTGAGATTTAATGAGAAATTATATAGTACCTCCTTTTAAATTTTATAAATACTGGGATATAACTGTAAGAGGATACAAGTTATAAATTGTCATTGTTTAATTGAAATCTAACCTTTTTCTGGCAATGGTGGTATATATGCCTTTCACTGTGCCACTAACTGTACCATGTTATACCAATGGTATATATATATATATGTATATATGGATGTACCATGAGTATACCACGGTCTCTTCTGAGTTTTCTCAGCATATGCTAGGGTAGCATGTCTAGGTTAGAAAGCAGATTCAGGAGATTTTCACGATGTTTTCTTCTTTATCCACCAAATAACACTTGGCTTTCAAATGCAATCTCAGTAGCAGATGATGATAATTCTGGTTTTCCTAACTCATTCCACCGGTATGAAGAGGCTTTTCTCCTGCTGTTTGACTACTGGGAGAGCACATTTGGCCTTTGTTCATGTATTTAATAGCTAATGGGTACCAAGCAGTCAGCTAAGATAGCTCAGATACCCCTTTCTTCTAATAAAGAGGTGGAGAAGTGAAGTGGAATACTAAGATTACTGCGGTTCCTACCTCTCAGCTCACGTCATCTGCTACAGTGTGTATGCATGGTGTGCATTGATTATATGAGAACATGTATGATTTAAGGTGTACCCTTTTTGAATAGTGTTTCTTATCATGTAAGCATTTATGCTTCCAGGACAGTGCAGTTTATACTCCCTTCCACCACTGTTTTTTGAGCTTCCCCAGCAGAGGTAACAGGCCAACTTCAGCTTTGACTCTGATGAATTTGATGGCTGTTCTTTTGCTCTGGAAATCCATCTCAGAGCTTCCTTCTTCAGAGCCTGGGCATTCTGAGACCAAAATCAATATTTAGGTCAGCTCCCTCTGTTCACTTTAGGATATTTTGGAGCCAAATGATAATAGCAACATTTTTTTAAAGGAAAGAAGATGATCCAGGACAGACTGAGATTTGGTAATGAGCACTGAAGAGGCATGAAAGTGACTGGTGTTCTGCGAATGACCCCTGCTTAGCAGCTTTTTGGAGCTGTGTGCAATGGGAGATAGCTAGCAGAATTCCAGTCTTTAATGGGGGCTTTTTTTCAGGTCAGAAATTCTTAATAATACAGAACTGGTGCTTCAGAGCCCTATGTTAGCAAACCTGACACTAGGGAGTAATATCATTGGCTTTCATGCGCCTATTTACTGTAATAAGGATTACCCACTTAAGTAAAACTTGCAGGTTTGGGCCTACAAAATTAAAAGAAAAGCCTTTTCACACCCTGAAACTGCATCAAAATTCAATTTCACCAGGAAAAAAAAAATCCTTCTGATCTAGTCCCTGGAATGTGACATTTCATGGGTGTAATAAGGTTACAAACAGATTATAAATTGAAACCCTATAAATCCTTATTGTACTGTACCAAAGCTTCTGCTTTGCATAATACTCTTACTCCTGACTGTTCTTTGTTTTACAAGCTCAAAACTATTCATGCCCTCTCATAATAGAGACCAGGGAGCCAAAAACACCGTGCAAAATCCGAAGGTAATTATCTGAGTCAAAGAACCTGAATGCCAGAGTTCACAAACTTCTGAACTTTTCTAATTGCCCTTTTTTTCACAGTGAGACCTCCCTCTTCCTTTAAACATGTTCTAGATCTTGCACATTGTTTCTGCCAAATGATAATGATAAAAAATCTTGGCACAGATTTAATTCCTGTCCTGTATTTGTATAGTTCTGCTTATGTGTCCATAGCAGATGACTGATCAGCTTTTCAAATCATAACTTCAGAGTGTTTGAATCTGGCCCTACATGGTCAGGATTACAAATTCTTTGAATATCACTGATGGTTTCTGCTGTTGGCTTCTTTCTTGAGCTGATTTAATGTCTAGCAAGTGTCTTCTTCCAGACCAGCCTTCCAGTACTGGGGCACATTTCTGTGTCTGCTAAAATACCACTTCTCTGCAACAAGCAATTGGGTAGCTCACCTGAAAGCTAAGGAAGTCACCAAAATTAGCAGGTGATGTCATGGACTTGTTTTTTCTAAGCTCTACCTGAAGGTGAAGATCCTCTGAGGAGTTGAATGAGGAGATGGTTTTGCAGGTGAGCTCTCAGAGGTCACTTGGAAGATCACAGCAATGAAGGAAAATAGCATGAAGAGGGATTTGGTTGCAGGAGAGTGGAGTGATGGGATAGGAGACTAGGGCAGACAAGTATGGAGGGGGACAGTTGTGTGGTGAGCTGAGGGTGACCATGGGACAGGTGAGCCAGTGGAGTAACAGAGAGGTGAATGATTGAGTTGCCATCCTGGGCAAGCCCCACACAGTGGGAGGTAAAAGGAGATGCTGTTGGGAACTGATTTAACCAGCCTTGGGACTTTTCATATCAGATGGAAAGCCTATGTCACACAGTCAGATTTCATTTCCCTTTTGGCAACGTAGGTTTACCTCAGTAACGCATGGTCTCTAATGTTTACAGAAAGATTTGGCCAAGAATTACTTTAATGCACTGAGTTTTGTCCTGTTACTTCTTTCTCTTTCAGGACAGAAGAGCACACATTAAGCCCACTGTACTCTTCTGATGCCATTTCACAGCACAGGGCCTCTGTATGCTTTTGGTACAGGCATGTGTTGTCCGTATGGACTAAAGATCTGCACTTGAAACAAACTCCTGCAGATTGTATGTTGTATGTTGTCCAGAACATCTGCTCTATTCATGCACTCTGCACCCCATCACAACTTTTAAGAAATGGCAATAAAGTTTCAGAAAGAGAAGAAGAGCAGTCATCTTTTATAGGCAATGCACATCTGTTTGCCATGGCAATGCTGCATAATTGTGAACATAAGTGATTTTATTTGGTTTTCTGGTTGTTTTCAGGACTTCAGAAAAGATGGGGATTACCTTCTTTGTGTTCCAGTCTGAACTACTGGGTTACTGTACTGCTGGATTTTACTGTGAGCTACTTACAGAGCAGATAACAGATTTCATCCCCATCCTGTGATGACAAATTCTGGAATGATTTTGTGTAGTACCTTAATGGAAATAATCACATTTGCTAAGAAATGCAGCCATCTAGTGGTACAACTAGCAAGCAGAGGGAGAAAGTACAGCAAGAGGGAAGCTGCTCAGGCAGGGTTTCTCCAAGAGAGTCCTGGAGGATGAATCAGGTAGCTCCTGCTGAAATTACAGCTTTCATAAACATTTAGAAGTCCAGTTATAGCCTGTGTTTGCTTTTTTTCTGAAGCAGCACTAATAATTCAAACAGTTAAATGTTGGAAAAATTGAACAATCTTGAGGCTGCCCCTATTCATCTGCCCTTTTCTGCTCAGAAACATAAGCAGCAAGAATTAAATCCATATTTAAATCCTCTGCTGCACTATATCTTGGTGAAGGGAACAGAGCAAGCTACTTTCCTGGAGCAGTAAAAGGCATGCGGCCCTGACCCATCTCTGGATACACTCATGCAGATGATTCTGACCACAGCAAGACATGTGCATGACTCTCCACAGGCACGGGGCAAGTGTTGCTCCCAGAGACCTTCAGGCAGAGCCATGCTCAGCAGTAGCAAAAGCTGGCTTGATGAATGCTTCGGTGTTCCCAGTTTTTTGTTACTGCAGTGTGTAGGGTTTTGTTTCCCTGGCTGACACATTTACTGAAAGAAAAAGTTTTTGTGGAAGCCTGGTTTAGCAGTTCTGTTGACTTTTCATGTTGGAGGGTGTCAAAGGACTGATTTTGTAAACAATGTTTGTGTTGAGTGGGACTTAAATAAGGTTTCCCTGATCTGAGAAAGCATTACTCAATGTGAGTCATGCAAGTTGTGTCGTGCGTGAGATTTTCCAAGATCCATTTAATAGGCTGTGTCCCTGAGGCCTGATCCAAAGCTGCTTGATATCAGCAGAAATAACTTTGTAGACCTTTGTACATTTCTAGTGAGATCTGTAATTTGAACCCCGTGATCGCTTTGGTGTACAGACAATCTTACTCTTTTAGTACCGTAGGGTCCTGATGCTGTTCCCATGGGATGTTACAGTCAGGGTGATGACAATGGTACATTTCTGCTAAACTGTAGTCTCTCTTCTACAGCATATAAACAATGACCACATACATGGTGAGAAGAAAGAGTTTGTGTGCCGATGGCTGGACTGTTCCCGGGAGCAGAAACCATTCAAAGCCCAGTATATGTTGGTGGTCCACATGAGGAGACATACAGGGGAAAAGCCACACAAATGCACTGTGAGTAAAGGGGGCTGAGCTCAGGCAGGGGAGCTGAGCTTCACAGGGAACAGGCTGGTGCACATGTTGTGTTCTCTGATCTCTTGTGCATCAGATATTTGTTGGAGAAGAAACTGTCGTGTTTGGTTTGTTATCCAGCTCATCCAGATGACAAGAGCTTCAGGAGAGGGGATTCACTGGATAATTTGACCCGCTACTCAAGTACAAAAAAGCCCCAAAAGGGAGTGTTAAAGAGGGCTCAGTTTGCTGAATTATTTAAAAGCATCTTCTCTTGCAGGGCTGGGTGTTACTGCTGGCCACCAGCCTCCTAGTGGTGATGAGTGGATTGCTGTTTTAAACGAAATACACAAATACTGCTCTCCTCTAAGAGAAGACTTACATAATGCTGGAAGCATTTTAACTTAAGCTGTAATGGGGTTTGTCTGAATAAATTAAAATTCAGCAAACCAAAACAGAATTATACTAGGCAAGGTTTGGATGGCCTGGAAGGTTTTTAGACTTTCATAAGTCAGCTTTTACTATTTCTTGCAAATCCAAAGATTAAAATTAATCCAGCCTAACTTCTTGTCTTCAGTTTGAAGGTTGTACTAAGGCCTACTCCAGACTAGAAAACTTGAAAACACACTTGAGATCTCACACTGGAGAGAAACCATATGTGTGTGAACACGAAGGTTGCAACAAAGCTTTCTCCAATGCATCTGACAGGGCCAAGCACCAAAACAGGACTCATTCCAATGAGGTA